>NC_081417.1:56556973-56825290 GCF_949786415.1 Peromyscus eremicus
AAAGTGACCCAAACTCTATTTGCCACCACAAGTAAGGTAACCACTTGCCTGAAAATATGGTGCCCTCTCTCCAACTACACTTCTTCATGCCTGGCTTTGTCTCCTTGACCAGTTGGGAAGCCAGTAGTACTCCAGCCTGACGGTACCTGAGCTCACCCAGATGTCTGATGGCAAGAACACGAAGACCATCTGTGACTCCCATTGCCCCCTACTGCCACAGGTTCTAATTGACAATAGGTGCCATGTGTCCATGAAGGAGGTGCAACAGATGCTTAACATCCAAACAAGAACAGTAGTAACCTAGTGCAGTGGATCCCCAACAATGTGAAAATAGCTATCTGTGACATTACACCTCAGGGACTAAATATGTCTGTCACCTTCAATGCCAACTGCACCACCATTCAGGAACTGTTCTAATGTATCTCAGAACAGGTCACAGCCATGTTCTGGTGCAAGCTTCATGCACTGGTGGATGAAGGCACAGGTGAGACGGAGTTCTCCAAGGCTGAGAGCAACATGACTGCCCTGGTGCCTTAGTGCAGGCTGAAGAGAAGAAGGGGGAGGGGGAAGAGGAGGAAGTAACCCAGAGCTGTCTTAGCAGCTAAATCATGGGAGCAGTGTGAACTCTTTATTCACTCATTGTCCGCTAGTCATGTCCAATGTGCATTTGCTGCCCTATCCTAACATCACTTATACAGATAGCACTATTAAAGCAATTTCATAATGTGAGTAAAAGTCCCAGAAAAGAGAGAACTTGAGGAAATCTTCAACATATAAAAAAAAATAGAAGCTATATATGACAAATCCACAGCCAACAACATCATAAAGAAAGAAAAATTCAAGCTGGGCAGTGGTGGTGCATGACTTTAATCCCAGCACTTGGGAGGCACAGGCAGGTAGTGAGCTCAAGGCCAGCCTGGTATACAAAGCAGGTTCCAGGACAGCCAGGGCTACACAGAGAAATCCTGGAGAGAGAGAGAGAGAGAGAGAGAGAGAGAGAGAGAGAGAGAATGAATATGAATGAGAATATCATGGGCACGCTCCCATTTATAACAGCCTCAAAGGAGTGGGTGGGGGGAAGAATAAATCTAATTAAGGAGAGAGAGACTTCTACAATTAAAACTTTAAATCAAGAGATTTAAGATAAAAGATGGAAAGACAGCCCGTGCTCAGCTAATAAAACATTGTGAAAATGGCCATTCTACCAAAAGCAATTTACAGAGTGACTGCAATTCCAATCAAAATCCCATGACGTTTTCCACAGAAATGAGGGGATCCCTAAAATTCGTAAGTAACAACAAAAGACCCAGGATGGCCAAAGTAATACTAAGCAAATACAGTGCTAGAGAAATTGCAATTCCAGATATGTTACTGAGCAATAGTAATAAAAACTGCATAGCACTGGCACAAAAACAGAAGAAGCAAATATGGGCACATAAAACTATAGGAAAGACGTCCAATATATGCACTGGAGAAGACAGTCATTGCCAACAAATGCTACTGGGAAAACTGGGTGACCACGCACAGAAAGATGAAATTAGACCCCTATCTATCAAACAGCACAAGAGTCAACTCAAAAAGGATCAAAGACTTCATTCAATGCAGTACTTGAAACTCTGAAACTGCTACAAGAAAAAAGACATGGGTGCAGGGAAAGACTTGCTGAGCAGGACTCCATTTGCCCAGTAATTAAGGCCAACAAAAGACAAATGGGACATCATTAAACTAAAAGCTAAAGAACAATCAACTAAGTACGTCTGAGAATTGATATCCAAGATAGTCAAAAGAACTTGAAAAAGAATCAAGATAATAAATGACAAAAATAAAAGGGGATGGGGATGGGGCGGGGACTACAGATCTGTAGAGTTCTCAAAAGAAATAAGTGGTTAACTTTTCAAAAAAGTGTTCAACATTACTAGCAATTAGTGAAAAGTAAATTAAGACTATATTGAGATTTCATCTTACCCCAGTCAAAATGGCCAAGATCAAGAAAACTGACAAGAAATGATGGTGAGGATATATGGTTGGTGGGTTTGCAAACTAGTACAGCCACTATGGAAATCAGTGTGGAGAAAGAAATCTACAAGATGTATCAAATGACCTAGCTATACCCTTCCACAGCGTAGGTCTAAATGACTCACATCTTATTCCACAGATACTTGCTTGGCCATGTTCTTTGCTGCTCTATTCACAATAGCCAGAAAATGGAAAACAGCCTACATGTCCTTCATCAGATAAATGAACAAATAAAATGTAGTATGTAAACACAATGGATTATTTACTCAGCTGTAAAGAATTGAAATTTGCAGGAAAATGGACAGAACTAGGAAATATACTGAGGGAGGTCACCCAGATCAAAAAGACAAATTCCATACCTTCTTTCTCATTTGTGGACCCTAGCTCCAAATCTTTACAAATGTGGATATAACCTGGAGTAACTGCAGAAACCACTAAAGTAGAGAGGGACCAAGGGAGAGGAGGAGAGTTTAACATGGGTACTATATGAAAACAGAAGAAAGTGGGGGTGGGCTACCTGAAGAGGGGGGTTAAAGGGATAACTAACACTAAAGATGTTTGAAAAGGCTAGAGTTTACATATGTATGTATGTATGTATATACACGCACATAATACACACACACACACACACACACACACACACACACACACACACACACACAGAGTTTAAATGAAGTTGCACCACTTGGAGGGATAATGCTGCCCCCAAGAGTCAGAGCCTATCTAATAAAAACCCCAGTGCCTCTCTTTGAGTTGTTGGTCAGGAGTCCAAGAAACTCCCAAAGCAATGCAGGCTACTGCCATTCTAGATTGCCTCCCACAACTTGCAGCTAAGACCCTACTAATGAAGACACCACACACTTTGAACACAGTACTTGGAGGAAATCAAACTGAAACTGACCTGGAAGCCTCCTCCCTGAATTCTAGTCTCATACTATTTAAAGATGCTATGCAAGCTGACAGACAGAAAACAAACAATATTCTTATCTAGCTGTAAAGACTATGAACCACAATGGCCATCAAGGCAAGATATCCCCAAAGGTACAATAGTGCCACCTATAATCTTGCGTATAATCAACAGCTGCCTAATTAATTAGACTTAAGAACCACTCAATAGGACTAAATTCATGTTGAGTGCTGTAAACCTAGTCATATTCTGTGGCTGGTGAGGTCATGTACCCTAAAGAGGAATCTACTGCCTACTTTCCTAAATTTGTGTAATTCCTAACTGCATTTTAAATACTTAAAATCTCTCACCACACACGCATCTATCACCACAGTACATCATCTGCAACTGGTCAAATGCAGAGAACAACTACCCTACAAGGCTCAAGGAACACTGGAAGATTTTAGCAGCCAGAGAACCATGCTGTCTGAGACCCGTCTATATACAACAGGGAAACTACACCCATGAAATCTCAACAGTACAGCTGCCCAGACAAGACTAGAAATGACAATACCAACTGACATACCAATAAAAAACGGGAGAAATGGCAAAAGCTCCAGCCTTGGACAAAGAGCTACAGGTACTTAATGCTGCTGAGAGGAAGAATCAGTCTTCTCCTGGGACAAGCCACCTGACAGATTGTCCAGTCCCAAGAGGTCAGGCCTAAACATAGGTACATATTAGCAACACTAAATGGACAAGTTGTATTTACATATACATGTGTGCTCATGTGCACACATAACTATGTAACAATAATTATTCAATAAGAGGAGGTCAGAAATTTGAGGGGACAGGGAAATGTGGAAATGATGTAAGAAATTAAAATTAAAACTTTAGTAATTAAAACAAAATAAAACTTTATTAATAAGGAAAGAGATTTTTAAAGTACAACTCTGCTGTCCTTTCCTTTGGAGTACTGTGTTTTCTTCCATGGTCCTCAGCAGTTTTTTTTATAGTTAATTATGCTTTTTTCTTTTTATTAATTAAATTTTTTCGTTTATTTTATATCCCGTCTGGCATTTCCCCTCCCTCCTGCCCTTCCATTCCCTCCCCTCTTAATTATACTTTTATTAAGCATTTTGACAGTTTTTTTTAAATGAAGTTTATTTCTAGGGCCAAAAGAAAATAAAAAATTGTTTTAAATAAGCTCATTTGATAACAAAATATGACATAGGTTCCACTTTTTACTTAAATGAGTATTCAGATGTTTGACTCAAATACTTTCCATATTCAAAGGAAGTTATTACATAATGCAGTATGGATAAAACTCATGGATACACTAACTTGTAAATTATTCTATATATTTTATATTTGAATCAGGTAATTTGTACAGTTCATTATTTCTCAGCTAACATGTTAAATATCTAAGTTTGAAGAAACTTTCCCTTATAATACAGTTATACCAAATTAACACACAATTGTGACCATGTCACTTACTTTTGTTTAATGAATAATCTAGGTAACATTTTAAGCCACAAACTGTTCTTCAACTCACTTTAATGTAAAGCAAATATTTTAGAGTCTAGATAATCTTCAATGTTTGATATAATTATTCATATAAAATAATTTCAAGGTTGATAATTGAGTTTTACATTTACTAAAGCAAAACAGACGTAATTAATATCATACAGCATCTAGCTAAAGTATAATAATAAAATTTTACATACTACTAGACAGAGTATAAGTTATGTGATAGGTCTTGTGATCACATCTGTGAATGTCTATTAGATAGAATAGGCTTGCCTTACTCACAGAAGAGGGAATTTTCTGGACGGCATCAAGGTTATATGTTATAATGAACTCCTAATTCTAGTCGAAGTTAGTAAAAGGAATGTTTAGCTTCTATTTGAAGCCACAGCACTCTCAATGCGTACTAATTCACATGTTATAGTTTTCATAAACTGTATCTTGTCTTTATCTCAACTTTAAAGTGTTCAGGTTAAGTTTTTATAAGTAATGAAATTTCATTTCAAAAGTTGTGAAGTGAAGACAAGTCATACAAATGCCCAAATTAGGCAATATTAATGGCTATGAGTCAATTTTATTTTAGCATTAAGTCATACATTTTCTTGGAAAGTTATATAAGCAAAGTTATCCATACATTACTTATTTTTAAAGCAAATACATGAATAAATATCATTATTACTTAAGGAAGAAAGAAAAATCAGGAAAACGAAGTGTTACTTTGTATTTGAAAATTTGAATAGCCATTTTCTGAAAACGTACCCTTGATACACACAGAGTTGGATTACATTTTTGTACTATTAAAGTATATTTTCTGGAATAAACATTGCTATATTGGGGGAGAGAGGGTAAATTCTAAAACAAGCTTAACTACCATGTTCTGTTCCCTTACTTGTAAAGCGGAATTAGGACTACCACTGCCCCGCCTCCTCAGATGCCCCGCCCCCTTCCTTCTCTACAGACAGGTGTGTTCACCACCCTCTGCGCATGCTGCTACTGCTGTGCTGCCCTTGTTGCTGCAATGCACAGAGAAACACTTTCAGGTAATTAGTCAGATATAGAATGGCTCAAGTTCAGCCTGGATTCCCGATTACCCTCTCCAAGGTCCCATTAGCCGCAATCGTTCTAAGTGCTTCTTTTTATCAAGTCTGGCTACAGCAAACTTCCATGGGTGGTCCATGCAGAAGAATAAAATAAGTAGCAGAATTAGATCAGTTTATCACAATTCAATCAGGAATGAGGCAATTTGTAGTGGGAATTCACTCCAATCAAGTTTGAGGATAAGCCTTAGGGTGTGTGTGTGGAAGTCCAGCTCCCACCTTTTGAAAAGTTCTTAGGTGGAGGAGAGATGAATTGAGAAATGATAAAGAGAACTAGCCAAAGAGAAGACAGAAACACAGGATAGCTTCGGGTGGGCCTGGGTCAATACCCAACATCCTCTTCCTTTATTCCAAAGGACTTTTTATAAGCCAAGGGTAAAATACCTCCCCCTTGCAAGATGAAAGCACACTGTACAGCCAAGTATACACATTTCCAAACTCCTGGTAACCACGGCCAGGGTCAAATCATCCCATTATGCAGCCCTGCTGGGTAAAGCAAGCTCAGATTCTCCAACCCTGAGTAAGGTCTCACTAGATAGCCTCTGTGGACTCCAACAGGCGTGGCTTCTGATCTGAGTATGTGATCACTTAAAAGAATTAACAGGAGAGAGAGAGAGAGGGGGTCAGACAGCTGGATCCATTCACTCCTGGACAGAATAGATGGTGGCTGTTCACCTGGTTCTGTATTTGTCAACTTCCCCATTTTTATTTACTTGTTAAAACATTTTTCCTGGCTTACATTGGCACAGTACCTAAAAAAATTTAAAAAGTCAGTCTTATATGTTATTTTACTTAACTTTCTTACTGACTTTATAAATTTTAATAACAGAGGACCTTCTAGGGAAAAGAGAACATACATTTCAATAAAAAATGAATTTGTAGATTAAACTTTAATATAAGTAATGTAAGTTCTATACAGTTTCCTTAATGAAAATTATTTTTGTATTTTATTAATATATTATAAATTCTAATGCTTAATATTTTGACATATATCTGTGTGCACTGGTTGATACATGTGATTAAAGTAACCTTACAAAATATGAGAAGCCGGGGGCTGGAGAGATGGCTCAGAGGTTAAGAGCACTGCTTGCTCTTCCAAAGGTCCTGAGTTCAATTCCCAGCAACCACATGGTGGCTCACAACCATCTGTAATGAGATCTGGTGCCCTCTTCTGGCCTGCAGACATATATGCAGGCAGAACACTGTATACATACTAAATAAATAAATCTTTAAAAAAAAAAAAATATATGAGAAGCCAAGTGGCAGTGGCGCATGCCTTTAATCCCAGCACTTGGGAGCCAGAGCCAGGCAGATCTCTGTGAGTTTGAGGCCAGCCTGGTTTACAGAGCGAGATCCAGGACAGGCACCAAAACTACACAGAGAAACCCTGTCTCAAAAAACAAACAAACAAACAAACAAATAAGTAAGTAAACAAATAAATATGAGCAGCTATTTTCACTGATTTCATTTAATTAAGTTCTAAAGAAATACAACTTATAAGCAAAATGGTATTAGAAAGCATGATAATAAACATTTTATTTATACTGGAAATAAAGTAAAATAGGGCAATAGCCTTTCTTCTCCAGTCAAAAATACCATCCTCTCAAATAGAAATTGCTTAAAAGACACTTGAGCAAGCAAGAGTTCACAGGCATGGGATGAAGAATTTAAGAGAATACTTATGTTCACATATGAAGAGTGAAGACATACTATTTTAATGTTAAAATAGTATGTAAAATTATTTTGATAAGTGTTACCATTTCTGCAGACCCCACATACAATACCAATTTAAAGATATTTAATAAGACCAATTTAAAGATATTAAAGAATGATTATAAGGTAGAAGCAATATTTGTAATAATGAGGGGTTTTTGAACTAAAAAATTCATCACTCATAATTCAGTTAAGAAAGTATTTCAAATGGACCTCATTGGAACTATTAAAGAAAAATGTTTCTCTTCCTCATTGAATAAAGAGATGGAGACACCAGCACCAGAAAGTACACAGGCAGCTTTAAGGCCTAGCTGTTAAATCACCAGTTATTAAAAACTCTCCCAAAGTCTTTAGTTATGCTAATAAGGGACTCTAAATGTCTTTCTAATGTAGAAGATTTCCACAGAGGGTGGCTTCTGTGCTTCAACGTTGAATACACATTTAATCACACGTGCAAATCAATCCAGGTAGCCTCTGCTCAAACAAACAAGAGAGGGTATCCTGAAGGAGAAAGACCCAACCTCACCTCACCTCATCTCACTGTCCCATTAAACTTAAACCTTCATGGTGTAACATGTTCTGTGGGGATAGAACCCATCAGCTAACTTCTGGATCTCCACCCAAATTGGAAATACGCAGAAATATAAACATAGACAGTTGCTTGGTTTGATTGCTGGGGGCAGGGTGGGGTTGGGGCGATGTGTTTTCACATTTGTGTTTTTTTTCCCCACAGACAGGGTTTTGTTAATATAAACTAGGTTAGCTTCAAACCCATAAAATCCCCCTGCCTTGGCTTACCTGGAGCTGGGATTATAGATATGTACCACTGGATCAACCCCTTCCTTACCTAGTAATGAAGGGAGTAACACAGATGCTAGGAGAGAGGGGATTCATGTTTCTACACAAAGCTACTCTCAAGGCATTCTCTAAGGGAGTGCAGGTCTTTTTAAATGCAATTTTGAGGAAGGGGGCTCTCACTGGGCAGGACAGAAAATGAGGTGAGGCTGCTGTTTTAGTTCCTAGATGGCTCAGCCACTGCTTCCAATCTGATTCACTTTTCTTGCAGAATTCTTATTAGTTATAAAGAACTCTACATGGGGACTGACTGGAGCAATTATGAACTGGCATTAGTTCCTAGGTAACCAACATGAAACAAAAAGCCAAGAAAACTGGAAATTCAATGCTACAAGCATTCTGTAAGAGGGCTGCTAAATTGTCAGTCTTTCAAGCTCCTGCCAGAGGCGTTCAGCTACGGAGTGACCCCATCCCTGGTTTCTATCTTCAGTTTCTAGCACAGAACTTCTAAAATCCTTGATATCTATTTGAAGTGTCTTTCTTTTGGCTGAGGAGCATCTTAGTAACTTCAGGATGGAGACTGGTCAATAGGATGACCGTGTCACAATTGGATTGGGACTTTCGGCCCCACTCGGCCCAAGCTTCTGAGGAAAGGAAAAGAGTTAAGAATTAAGTTTAATCTCTAATGACCTACGAGTTAATGAACCATGCTTATATAACAAAACTAAACATTAACATTCAAAGGGTTGGCATACTTCACCTCCACAGGAACAGGAAAGCCCCTAAGCCTCATCCTCTGGACCTGTGTCCTTTATCAACAGTCTAGAATGGTTAGCATTTTCCTGACTTCTGTGAGTCATTCTAACAGATTATTCCACCAAATCCACTGAGCAGGGCTCACACGGGCTCACAGAGCCTGAAGCAGCATGCATGGGGGCTGCATGGGCCTGCACCAGGTCCTCTGCATGTATGTTATGATTGTTAGCTTGGTGTTTCTGTGGGACTCCTAACAATGGGAGCTGGTGTGTCTCTGACTCTGACCTGCTCTTGGGACTCATTTCCTCCCAATGGGTTGGTTGCCTTGGCCAGCCTCAATATGGGGGATTTCGCCTTGTTTTATTCTGTCTTGTTTTGTCCTGTTTGCCTGTGGTTTCTTGCCTGCTCTTTTCTAAAGAGGAAACGGAGGAGGAGTGGATCTGGGGGGAGAGAGAGGGTGGGAGGGTGCTGGGAAGAGTGGAGGGAGGAGAAACTTGTGGCCAGGACATATTATATGAGGAAAAGAATCTAGTACCTTTTCCTTGTTGGTTCTTGGGGTTTTGTTGTTGTTGTTGTGTTTTGTTATGTTTTAACTCTTTTGAAGCCTGCTACCCAGCTCCCACATAAATCACACATGGAGGCTTACTCTCAATTTTGAATGCCCAGCTTTAGTTTGGTTTGTTTCTTGTCAGCTTTCCTTAGGTTAAATTATCCCAGTAAAAAATGACAGGAGTTCCAGGTCAGAATAGACAAACGAAATTAAAAAAGCTAATTCCAGTTAATTTCCTAGAAGGACATGAATTTAGAGAATAAAAAGACCCACTAGGATACTCAGCATGATTACTGAAAGAAAGATGCACCGAGATACTATTCCACAGATTCAGAACTCAGGGAGAGATGATCAAAGTCTGACAGAGGAGGAGTGGCAGTCTCCTCAGAGCAACACTGAAGGCGAAGGGAACGTCTAGCACCACATTAAAAATGAAGGAAAATATTTCCATACAATTTGAAATTGTATTTTAATACATTGTAATTAAAATACATTTCTTAAAATACATTTTAATTAAAATAGAATTAGATCATTTACCCTCTTCCTTGTCTTCCCTCTACCCCTACCAGATCATCCCCTCCCCCATTTGTTAGCCTCTTTTTATTATTGCAACATACATACGTGTGTGTATGTGTATACACACATATACATGCACACACGTATGCACAAACATATAAATACCGCCTGCTGAGTCTGTTTTTGTTGTGTGTATGACTTCAGGCAGGGCTGACCACTTTGCATTGTATAACCAAAGCAGCCCTCTCTGTGAGAAGCTAATTCTCCTCCTCCCAGCAGTCATTAATTGCCTATAGTTCTTTGTCTAGAGGTGGGACCTCATATAACTAGTTCCCCTTCCACATTAACATGTACATGACACTGCCATTGTTCCAGTCTTGTCTATGCAGCCATTTCTAGGAGAGACTGTGTCACAGCAGACTTCTTCATATTCTGGCTTTGAAAATCTTTCCGACTCCTCTTCTGTGATGTTCCCTGAACCACAAATGCAGGAGCTGTGATATCAATGTAACCATTGAGGATGGGCTCCCCACAGCTGGTTGATCTCTGCACTGTGTCCAGCTATGGTTAGCTCTGCATGAATCCTCCAGGCCTTCAGCACCAGTTGGGAATGCTGAAACATCAACCTCCTGGATAGAGTAACTACAGGATCCTTGGCCTCTCCAGTATGCAGCAGCCATTGTTGGACTATCTCTCATGTTCCTTGAATACAATGCAATAAGATTATATACTATTAACAAAAAGAATACTTCTACCAATAAAGGGTAATTTTAAATGTAATTCTAAGTCATGGACTGAAGAAATCAGAGTACTCAGATCCAAACTGATGTCGTGGCAGGTATCATAAACTAAAGAGACACTTGTGCTCCTCCTATCGACTATCAGACTGCTGACATAATGGACCCCACAAAATTGGGATTTCTCATTGCTGGGAGAAGGAAATGCTTGCCAACCTACTGCCAAATAGAAAGAGGAGTTTGTCTGCTGGAAAGAGATTTCCACTCAGCTTTGACAACTTGTCAGACCACTTTGCTGGAGACATAGCCCAGACAATTCTGATGGAGGAGATCACACCTTGACCAAGACTGCCTAATTGTGCATACCTATTTCTCTATTTCATCTTAACCTCATGTCCTGAAGACAGACTGGACCTCTTTGTTGATCTTCCCAATGTGGACATATTGAATAAATCTCCTTCCTCTCCTTTTCACCATTTGTCTGTCTAACTGGGCCTTTTGAGGAGGCATGGTTACCCCTAGACTGTTAGGGATGTCAAGGTCCAGGCTCTGACCCTAACAACTCTGATTATAGCAGGCTATAACACAGTCACAACTTAAAATATTTGCAAGCTGAAAATGATGCAATCTTTGGAGAGATATGTATATATGTGGTGCTTATACTGACATTTTTGCTAAATTTTAAAATTAATTTTTAATTTTATTTTATGAGCATGTGCATGTATGCAAGTGACCACAGAGGGCAAAAGTAAATGGCACACCCCTGGAACTGGAATTATATGCAACTGTGAGCTTCTTGGGTGCTAGGACCCAAACTCAGGTCCTCTGAAAGAGCAGCAAGCACTCTTAAGCACTGAGCCATCTCATCAGACTCATATACTTAAAAAACAAATAAACAAACACTCCAAAGTCGTTTCAACAAACTATGAGCAAAACATAAATTTCTTACTTATGTGTTGCCTCTTCTGTTCTGTTTTTGTTTGTTGTTGTTTTTTTTTTTTGGGGGGGGGGTCTCATGTAGCCAAGGTTAATTTTGAATTCTTGAAATCCTGATTCTCCTGCTTCTATCTTTTGGAATACTATGATTACAAACTGAGCCACCAAGCCCAGCCCCCCCCCCTTTTTTTTTGAGAAAAGTTGGGAAAAAGATGAAATCTACACCCTATAGGATTGAGGTGTTAGAAAATATAAAATGCAAAGACATATACAATAATCCATGCACTAGTTACCTCACTTTACTATGAATGGTAATGGCCATACTTACTGTACCTGCTGCTGTGATAAAATACCTAGAGAAAGCAATTTAGGGAAGAAGAATTTTTTTGGATCTGTCTGAGGGTAATCTATCATAGTGGGAACAGGCCTAGGGGCAGGAACTGACGGCAGATGGCCACACATCATCCATTGCCAGGAAGCAGAAGAGTGAGGAGTACTCAAGGTCAGCTCACTTCCTCCTCTTTAAAAAGTCCAGGATCCAAGCTAGGGAAAAGTGCTGCCCAGTTAACAAACCTAATTAAGGTAATTAACCCTCTCACAGGCATGCCCAGAAGGTAACTAAATCTAAACAATTCCTCCAGAGTGTCCCAAAGCTTGTCTCCTAGGTGATTCCAGAACCCATCAAGCAGACAGTCAACACTAAGCATCTCTGACTGTGGCGGCTTGAATGAGAATGGCCCTCATGCTTTAATGCTTGATTCCCAGTTGGTGGAACTATTTGGAAAGGATTAGGAAGTGTGGTCTTGTTGGAGGAGGTGTGTCACTGAGCGTGGACTCTGAGCTTTCAAAAGCTGATCTTTGAAGGTAGGCACCAACTTAGAAGTTGGGGAAAAAAAGTATTCCAAGCAAATGGGACCAGGAAACAAGTATTGCTATCATAATATCTAACAAAATAGACTTCAAACCAAAATATGTAGGAAGAGTATGATAGTTTGAATGAAATGTCCACCGAAGTACTGGGAATTTCAATACTTAGTCCTCAGGTGGTGGCTGTTTGGTAAGGATTAGGAGGTGTGGCCTTGTTGGAGGAGGTCTGTCACTGGGAGTAGGCTGTGTCAAAGTCCTTGACACCTCAGTGAATTCTCTGCCTACCAGCTGTTATGCTACCTGTCATGATGATGGCCTTCTATCCCTTTGAAACTGTAAAGCCATGAATAAACCCTACCTTCTACAAGTTGCCTTGGTCACAGTGTTTTATCACAGCAACAGAAAGTGACTAAGACAAAGAAAGCAGGACATTTCATTCTCAAAAAGGGAACAATTAACTAGAAAGACACTACAATCCTAAACATGTGCACTAAACTCTAGCACACCCAATTTCATAAAAACCATTCTACTGGACTTCAGGATACAGATTAATCCCATATTAATTAACAGTAGGTGGTTTCAATAATCCCAATTTCTCCAATGGACAGTCACCTGGACAAAAAACAGAGAAACATACAAATTAATTGGCCTTGTTCAATCAAATGGACCTAACAGGTATCTAAAAAATCTTTCACCCAAATTCCAAAAAAATACCTATCTTTTTATTCATCAAAATAGACCACATACTGGGACACAAAACAAATCTTAACAAATAGAGAAAAACTGAAAAAAAAAAAAACCTGACCATAATGCAATCCATCTCAAAATCAAGAGCAAAAAAAATCTCTAGAAAGTACAAACTCATGAAGACTAAACAACACACAACTGAAAGATGACTGGACCAAACAAGAAATGAAAGAGGAAATCTGAAATGAAAACATGCCAGACCAACATCTGTGGGACACACTAAAGCAGTCCTAAAGGGAAACTGTAGTCTGGGTGCCTACACTGGAAAAAAAGAGAAGGAGGAAGCACAAATGGCTTAATGATGCACCTGAAGAGGCTGGAAAAACAAGAACAAATCAAACCCAGATCCGGTAGATAGAAAGAAATAACAGAAACCAGGGCATAAATTAATGAAAATAGAAAAAACCAAAAATCATGACTCTAAAGAGATCTGGTTCTTTCAAAAGAAACCAAACAAGACTGATAGTCTTCAGCTGAAATAACCGAAAGGGGGAGGAGTTGGGGACGCCAAGTCAATAAAGTTAGAGATGAACAGGGAAACATTACAATAGACAACAAATTTAGTAAATTATAAGGAAATGCTTTACATTAGAAAACCTCAAGGAAATTGCTAGATACATCCAAACCACCAAAATTAAACAAAGAGACCAACAACTTAACTGTACCCATAATAAGAATTTTGAAACAGTAAGAAAAAAACTTTTCTGACTGAGCAAATGCCCAAGTCCTGATGGATTCATAGCAGAATTCAAGAGCTATAACCAATACTTTTTTTTTAACCAATACTTCTTAAATTATGAAACAACAAAACAATAGAAACAGAAGGAGCACTCCCAAAGTCATTCTGCAACTCCTTCTATAAAGCTTTAATACCAAAACCAGGTAAAGAAACAGGAAAGGGGGAGGGGAATGTGAGTACAGGCCAGTACCTATGAAGAATATATATACAAAATATGCAAAATTTCTCAACAAAATACTTGGAAACAAATACAGGCATATATCAAAAAGATCATCCACCATAATCAAGCTGGCTTTTGTCCAAGGATGCAGGGATGGTTTAATACATACATAAGTCAATAAATATAATAAATCATATAAATGGACTTAAAAACAAAAAATATATGGTCATCTCAATGGATACAGAAAAGGCTCTTGACAAAATCCAGCATATCTTCATGATAAAAGTCCTAGGGAGGCCAGGCATGGAGGCGCACGCCTTTAATGCCAGCACCTGGGAGGCAGAGGCAGGCAGATCTCTCTGAGTTCAAGGCCAACCTGGTCTACAAAGCAAGTTCCAGGATAGTCTGGGCTGCTACACAGATGAAACCCTGTCTTGAAAAAACAAACTAACAACAAAGCAAAACAAGCAAGCAAACAAAAAAGGTTCTAGAGAGAATAGGACTAGAATAAGCATTTCTCCACATAGTAAAGGCTAAATACAATAAACCCACCATCAGTATCATCCCAAATGGAGAAAAATCAAAGCAATCTCTTTGTGCTGTTTGTGTGTGTGTAGACAGGACAAACCAGGAAGCAGTGTTCCTCCATGATCTATATTTAAATTCCTGCCCTCACTTTTCTCAATGACTGACTGTGAATAGGGACTTGTAAAGCAAATAAACCCATTCCTCCCCAAACTGCTGTTTGTCATGGCATTTATCACAGCAATAGAAAAACCTACTAATATATCCACTAAATCAGGAACAAGACAGAGTGGTCTACTATCTCCACTCCTTTTCAATATAGTGCCTGAAGCCCTACCTAGAGCAGTGAAACAAGAGAAGGAAACTAAAGTGATGCAAATTGAAAAAGCAGTTAAATTAAAATACTATACCAGAAAACTCCCAGAAACGATAAACATTTTGAGCAAATTGACAGTAAACAAAATCAATCTGCAAAACTTTCCTATATACCAATAAACACATACTTAGAAAGAAATAATAGGAAATACTCTCTACTCCTATTCAGAGTAGTGTGTATGGGGTGTGTGGGGAGGACAATAATCAAAACCCTACCAAAACCAGTAACAAAGCCCGAGATAAACCTTACCAAGAAACCATGAGAACCACAATAATGATGCCACTGGTAAGACATACCCGCGGGCACAACACAACCACTTTGGGGCAACAAAAGCTATCTAATTGGACCTAAAGACCAGTCAACTAGAGGGAACCTATGCCTGGAACTATAAACCTAGACAAGGGCCCACAGCTGGAAGAGTCATAGGCACTAAAGGAGAACCTATTGTTATCACATTGCTAAAGTAATACAGTTTTCAAATAACTTCTAAGTACTCATTGTTATACCCATAGATAAGTGCAACTCTCACATATCAAAGAAATTTCTTCTGCAGCTGATGGAGACTTACTCCTCAACTGGTCTAAATTCAGAGAGTAAGCAACAGTGAGGTGGCCATCTTCAATTAGGGCATCTATAACACAAACAGTATACTATACCTAAGGCTCAGGGAGTACATCATGGAAGACAGGGCAGAAATATTCTAAGAACTGGAGGACTGGGAAACTGCTGCAATGATAGTTTCTTCTGGACAAGGATGGTGCTCCCATGAACTCTCGACAATACATGCCTGCAGAAAACCTATGACACATCAACACAGATGAAGGAAAAAATCTCACAAGGCTCCACTCCTACATGAAGAGCTACAGGCAATGGCTATAAAGGGGGAACAATCCGGCAGTTTTCGTTGTTGTTGGTTTAATTTCTCCAGTCCTAGAAGCTTAGATCTAAACACATGCAAATAAAGGCAGCACTGCTGTGCTCACTATTGAGTAAGCTACACACACATACATACTTCTATAAATATGTGATATAGAAGAGAAGGTGAGGAATTGGAGAGGAGTAGTTGAGGGGACATAAAAGTGGGGAACAGAAGGAACGTGGAAAGGATGCTAATACAGCATACTCATGTATGAAATCCTAAAAAAGAGAGAATAGTAAGTTTAAGAACAGTATTTTGTGGTTAAACTGTAGAGTAGTCCTATGACTATCATTTGACCTGAGTCTAGAAACTGTAGATGTATATTGGAATAAATCATAAAAGATAAGATCACAAAGTAAACACAATGCCACTTAATCAAAAGGTAAAAGGTAATTTACAAAGTCACATAATAACTAGAAGAGATTAGAGTGATAATATACACCTGGAATCCTGAACTAACAAAATGTAACACAAGTCAAAGGCTTCAAACTAATTTTAATCAGCACATGAACTTTTGCCTGTAACTGAATGAGAACAGTTAGGGAGCAGGGGCAGGAAACTGAGTGCATGCTTTTAATGAAACAGATGAGCTAGAGTGTACTCAAACAGCTACAAATAATCATGCTATGTGTGGTGGCTCACTGTGGTCAACCCAGTACTTGGATGGCTGAGGCAGGAGGCCTGGGCTAGTGAGAGACACAACTTGTAAAAAGGGTTGGGGAGGGAAAAGGACTAATCAACAGCCACGGCACTGGGCTTGCTTCTTTAAGGATCCTTGTACTCTAAATTCTTTTTCCCTAAACTATACTTTCCTTTAAGATTTAATCCACACGTACAACGTATTTTTATCATACCCATTCTCCTCTGCCAACTGGTGTGCTCTCATGACCCTCTCAAGTTCATATCCTCCTTTTCTATACTTGTATGTATACATATATAAGCTCCTGAGTTTAATTAGTATTCCCTATATGTACATGGGTATAGGACTGACCACTCTGGCACGGGCAAACTATTAGGCGCACACTCCTGGGGAAAACTGACCCTCCCTCCCTCGGCAGCCATCTACTGTACCTCTTCAACTAGGGCTGAGTCCTTGTGAGGTCTTCCCCAATCCATGGAGGGATGTCAACTGGTGTGGTTTGGCACAGACAACCAACATGCAGGTTTTATGTACAACAGCCCTGTCATGTCCAGAAGACATTGTCTTACTGAAGTCCTCCCGGTTCTCTCTGGCTTTTACAATCTTTTTGTCCCCTCTCTCATGATGTCACCTGGGCCTTTGGTGTAAGGGCTATTTGGGGATGGACACTCTATAATGACTTATTCTCTACATTTTGACCAGCTGTAGTTCTCTGTAATAGTCTCTAACTGCTATAAAAAATAAGCTTCTTGATTTGTGAGATCTGCACTTATCTATGGGTATCAAGATTCGTACTTAGAAGGTAGTTAAGTATTTTATCAACTTAGGTAAATGGTAGTAAGTTCTCTAGGGCCAATGATCTTTCTAGTTGTAGGTTCTTGGCTATTTTTACAGTGCCTACTGAGCAGGCCTTATGTCCAACCAGACATCTGCTGGTTATCCCCAAGATATTATTGCCACTATTGCACCATTGGGCATGTCTGGCCAGGTCAGTTGTTATTGTAATTTCCAGGATTTACAGCTGGGCAGGACTGTTGATAACTTCTTCCCTTAGTACCTTGCAAAGATAGCACATTCAGACACAATGAGTTACTGCAGGAGCCTCAGTGTCTATTAACTGATGAATGGCTAATAAAAATGTGGTATATATACAATTCTATTCAACTGTAAAGAAAAAGAAGAAATCCGCAGATAAATGAATATAACTGGAAAACAATATACCTAGTCAGGTAGCCCAAACCCAGAAAGACAAATGCCACCTGATCTCTCTTATATCTGGATCCTAAAGATCTCAATCTTTAGGTTTCAGTGAAGTACCTGAAGTTAATGTAGAGGCCAGAAGAGTAGAAAGGGACCATTGGGAAACGGGGGAAAGAAAGCTCCACAGTTAGTGGTAGAATAGAATGTAAGTGCTAAGAGGAAAGAAAAGGGGGAAAATGGGGAGGGGCTTAAGTGAAGAGGATATTGGAAGAACACCACAGAGGGTGGGTGTCCTGCCTAGTTTTATGTCAACGCAAGTCAGTGTCATTCTGGAAGAGAGAACCTCAATGGAGAAAATGCCCTCACCAGACTGGCCTACGGGCAAGTCTGTGGTGCATTTCTTGATTGCTGACTGATGTGGGAGGGCCCAGTTCAATGTAGGTAGTGTCACACCTGGGTAGGTAGTCCCAGGTATATAAGAAAACAAACTGAGTCAGTCAGTAAGTAGTGCTCTTCCACGGAGGAGCCTTGCTTCAGTTCCTTCCTCTAAATTCCTGTCCTGACTTCCCTCTGTGATGGACTATTACCTAGAAGTGTAAGCAAAATAAGACCCTCCCTCCCTAAGTTCTTTTGGTCATGGTGTTTTCACAGCATAGAAACCCTAAGACAGATGGGTGGTAGTGGTGCACGCCTTTAATCCCAGCACTCAGGAGGCAGAGTCAGGCAGATCTCAGTGAGTTCGAGGCCAGCCTGGTCTACAGAGCGAGAGCCAGGACAGGCACTAAAACTACACAGAGAAACCCTGTCTTGGGGGGCGGGGGGAAGGAACCCTAAGACAGAAAGGCTAAAGGTATTGGAAACAGTAGTCACAAGGAAACTTTCTATAAGCTTCCTTTAAAATACATTTTTCCCATTGTTATTGTCTCTGAGAACTACTTAAAACACATCAAGGAGTAGTGGCACACACCTGTAATCCTAATCCTCAGGAGGTTGAGGTAGGACTATTACTGTAGGACTATCACTGTGAGTTCAAGGCCAGCTTAGGCTACAAGGTATATGCTTTCTGGCTGCTCACATTAAGACATAATAGACATTAACCACTCTGGAAACATAACTATTCCATATCTCACTGACTATTTTAGGGGTCGATGACTTTAAAGACCACTCTGTATAACTGCAAACCTACTAATATGAAGAAAATGCATCATGGTAGTTTACTCTTTAACATCAAGGCTAGGTTCCACAGACAAGCAAATGATTCCAATGTGTCATATATTGGGGGAGGGGAAGTGTGGGCTGATACTTGCTTTCGTGAATAAAGATGTTCATTTTAGCTTAGCTGGGAAATCTACACAAATAAACACTAGTTACAAGCTACCATTAATATGTAAAAAGGATCTTGTAATATTAACTAGCCCTAAGCCCTAGGTTCCAATGATTCTTCTGCCTCAGTCTCCCGAGGAGCTACACTTATGGATGTGTTCCACTAAGCCTAGCTCTGAACCACTTTGGGCCTTTCTTCCCCTTCTTGGCTTGGTCAATGGATTTACTCTTTTTATCTGGAAGAAAAGTCACAGGAACTGGCTTAGCTCTCAGTAGCCTATTCCTGAACTCTAGGAAAACTGCCTTCTTTTGGGAAAGGCACATTTGGGGAGGGTTGTACTTCTTTAAACTACTCTTTTAAGCTTCTCATAGACTCAATTCTCTTGTATCGCAGCACAGACTTTCCTATACGTCACCTCTATGTCTGGAGTTATGCTGTTCTTTATGTACTCAAAGAACGGTTTCTTACAAGCATTTTCATCTTCCATTAAAGATCACACATAATCTGCAACATTCTAATCCAAAATGCCCTTCTGCATAAACTCCTTGCTTCCAGAATCACAATCAGAATTGTCTGGTTCTGTGATGGACAGAAAAGCCCCCATCCACATTTCCCTTCGGGGTCTCACCAAAACTTTATAGCCAGTTATAGTTCTGACAAGGCCTACATTTAAGTAGCAGCAGAAGGCACCGGGTTGACCACCAATGGATTCTACATTGTATTCATCTCCAGTCATTTCCACTTGGCTTTCTTCGATTTTGTCCATGTTAAATCTATCAAGAAGCCTAACAACAGAGCTGGACCACAAACTGGTAGGCTGACTTTCATGGCTCTGCTTTGGTAGTTACATATGCTGTATAGACCATCTTCCTCTTCCATATGAGCAAAGCAACTCAATGTACCTGAGAGTTACACAAACTACCATTGTGTACTGGAGTGGGCGGGGAAGCAGTAGTTACTCTTGCTTCAACCACCCAGTGTTTCCAAGCATCATGTGGTCAGCTTCTACATTTCACTTGGTATCTCTGGAAGCAGACCTTATTCTCCACAACCTTAACATGAGAAATTTTTATTAGTTTTTTCTGCTGCTATGAAAATGCCTTGACAGGATGGGTCTTCCCACATTACCCTAATCAAGATATGCTACAGGTATGCTCAGAGGTTTAGGTGCTAGGGTAATAAGCACACACAGTATACCATCTTTTTACATGGTGACAGAAAATAAAACTTCAGGTTCTCACATGTCTCAGTTACTTTTCTATTGCTCTGAAGAAACACCAAGACCAAGGCAATTTACAAAGTAAAGTATTTAATGGGAGGCTTGCTTACAGGTTCAGGGTGAGCCCAAGACCATCACAGTGGGAAGCATGGCAGCATTGAGGCAGACATGTCCCTGGAACAGCAGCTAAGAGCTTACATCCTGATCTGCAAGTTGGAGGCAGGCAAAGACTGGACCTGGTGTGGACTTTTGAAATCTCAAAGCCCGCCACCAGTGACACACCTCCTCCAACAAAGCCACACCTCCTAAACCTTCCCAAACACCTCCACCAACCAGTGGACCAAGTATTCAAATGTATGAGTCCATGGGGACTGTAATTCAAACCAGCACATCATGTTCCACAGCAAGCCCTTCCTGACTGAGCCATCTCTGCAGCCCCTGTATGACATTAACATGTTCTTCAATTTGATTTGCAAGTATTGAGTACTAGAGCATCTGTGTTTGGAAGAGAAACTGGCCTGTGGTTCTGTTGTTGTGTCGTCTGTGTCTGGTTTGGGTATACAAACAGTGGCTTCTTAGGATGAACTTGGCAGCACCACTTCCCTTTCTATTCATGGAGCAGTCTGAAGTCTTGACGACAGTGGGACAAACATGGTGGAGCACCCCTTTATCCCAGAACTAGGCAGGTGGAGCCCTTGTCAGTTTAAGGCTAGCCTGGTCTAGACAGTGAGTTCCAGGCAAGCCAGGATTACATAGTGAGATGCTCTCTTTAAAGGAAAAAAATTGATAGAATTAGTGATTCCATTTGGTGTTAGGCTTGTCGCTGCAGGTAGACTTTTAGTTACAGATTCAATTTTATTGCTTATAATCATCTGCCTGTTTATATATTCTGGCTGTAGTTTTGGTTAGTCACATGCGTTCACAAGGTTTTGTTTTGTTTTGTTTTGTTTTTTTGTCTAGGGATTCCAGCTTTAGGGAATATAAATTTTCAAAGTATTCTCTACATATCAGTATTTCACTGGAGTCTGTTCTAACAACTCCCCTTTGCCTCTATTTTATCAATGTAGGTCTTCTCTTGTTAAGTTTGGCTAGGAGTCTGCTAATCTTGTTTCCCTTTCAAAGACCAACTCTTTTTTTTTTTAATTTTTATTATTTTGCAATACAATTCAGTTCTACATATCAGCCACGGATTCCCTTGTTCTCCTCACTATGGCCCCCCTCACCTTCCCCCAAGCCCACCCCCCATTCCCACCTCCTCCAGGGCAAAGCCTCCCCCACAGACTGAGATCAACCTGGTAGACTCAGTCCAAGTAGGTCCAGTCCCCTCCTCCCAGGCCGAGCCAAGCGATCCTGCATAGGCCCCAGGTTTCAAACAGCCAACTCATGCAATGAGCACAGGACCCAGTCCCACTGCCTGGATGCCTCCCAAACAGATCAAGCCAATCAACTGTCTCACCCATTCAGAGGGCCTGATCCAGTTGGTGACCCCTCAGCCATTGGTTCATAGTTCATGTGTTTCCATTTGTTTGGCTATTTGTCCCTGTGCTTTATCCAACCTTGGTCTCAACAATTCTCGCTAATTGAACTCCGAGAGATCCACCTGGGGCCTAGTCATGGATCTTTGCATCCAGATACCTCAGTCATTGGATGGGGTTTCTAGCATGACAATTAGGGTGTCTGGCCATGCCATCACCAGAGTAGGTCAGTTCGGGCTGTCTCTTGACCATTGCCAGCTGTCTGTTGTGGGGTATCTTTGTGGATTTCTGTGGGCCTCTCTAGCACTTTGCTTCTTCCTATTCTCATGTGGTCTTCATTTACCATGGTCTCCTATTCCTTGTTCTCCCTCTCTGTTGTTGATCCAGCTGGGATCTCCCGCTCCCCCCAAGCTCTCTTTCCCTCGACCCTCGCCCTTCATTACCCCCACTCATGTCCAGGCTGTTCATGTAGATCTCTTCCATTTCTCTGTCACTGGGCAATCCCCGCGTCTTTCTTGGGGTCCTGTTTTCCAGGTAGCCTCCCTGGTGATACCCAAGGAATGCTCAACCACACCACAAGAGCACTTGTTCAGCTATGTTCATATCAGCATTGTTTGTAATAGCCAGAACATGGAAACAACCTAGATGCCCTTCAACTGAAGAATGGATAAACAAAATGTGGTACATATACACAATGGAATACTACTCAGCAGAGAAAAACAATGACATCATGAGGTTTGCAGGCAAATGGATGGATCTAGAAAAAAATCATCCTGAGTGAGGTAACCCAGACTCAGAAAGACAAACATGGTATGTACTCACTCATAGGAGGATACTAGATGTGGAACAAGAAAGAGCAACTCTTTGATATTTTTTGTTGTTATTGTTGTGTTTCATCTGGGAATAGCTTCATTTTGGTTTTCTGGAGTCCAAGGGCGCATATCTCTGGTTATTTAATGTGAGCACTTTCAGGTATAAACACCCCCCAAGGGCTGCCTTGGCTGTATCCCAGAGGATCTGGTGGGTTGTGCTATCCTTTCCATTTCTTCTGATTTCTTCAATGACCTACTATCCATTCAAAAGTGTCTGCTTAGGCCGGGCGGTGGTGGCGCACGCCTTTAATCCCAGCACTCGGGAGGCAGAGCCAGGCGGATCTCTGTGAGTTCGAGGCCAGCCTGGACTACCAAGTGAGTTCCAGGAAAGGCACAAAGCTACACAGAAAAACCCTATCTCAAAAAAACAAACAAACAAAAAAAAACAACAAAAAAAAAGTGTCTGCTCAGTGTCCAAGTAATTCTGTAGTTTCTGAAGACTCTCCTGCTGTTTATTTCTACTTTTATTCTACTGTGGTATGACAGGGCACAAGGAATTATCTTGATGCTTTCTATCTGTCAGGGCTTGCTTTGTGACCTATGACATGATTTGTTATGGAGAGGATTTCATGTACGGCTGAGTAGTGTGTATCCTCTAACCTGCTGGGTACAACCTTCTAGTTAGTCAAATCCACTGATTGATGGCACAATTTAGGCCTAAAGTCTCTTTGCTGGTTTTAAGCCTAGAAGATCTATCTAAACATGACTAGAGCATTGAAGTTTCTTACTGTGTTCAGGACCTATGCGTGCCTTTGGTGTTTGATGAAAGAGCTCCAACATTTGGTACATAAATGTTTACAATTATTATTATTAAAATGCACTGGTCTTCTTATCTCTTTTGACTAGTTCTGGTTTGAAGCCTACTTTAACAGACGTAAGAACAGCTACACCTCTTGTTCACAGCGCCTGTGTGCATGGTAGGATGATTATTATCCACAGATCTACTCAGCTTTTGGATAGATTTTTACAGGTTCTCGTGGTTTTTTGTTTGTTTGTTTGGGAGGTTTGTTTTGTATTGCTTTTTGTTGTTGATTTTGAGATAAGATATCACTGTATAGCCCTGCTTGGCTTGGAACTTGTTATATAAACTAGCCTGGCTTTTAACTCAGATCGGCTTGCCTTTGCCTCCCAAGTGCTAGAATTAAAGATTTGGGCCACCACACCCAGCTGGTTCTTGTTTTTTAACGCAGGCAGTTAGTCTACATCGTGTATTGCCACTGTTTGCATTTAAAGTTATTTTTCAAATTTTCTTGGGAAATATTCCGGTTGATTGTATTTCTGGTATTTTTTTTTCTCTGTTAGTTGGGGGTTGGAAGGGATTTGTTGGTTTGCTGTGTTGTGTTAGATTTTCTTTTACTCTACTCCCATGTTGGAATGCCAAAATGTTGTCAGCTGTTTTTGCTCTTTTGGGGGCCCACCACCCAGCTCCCAAATAAATCACACACGGAGGCTTATTCTTAATTATGAACGCACAGCCTTAGCTTGGCTTGTTTCTAGCCAGCTTTCCTTAACTTAAATTATCCCATCTACCTTTTGTCTCTGGGTTTTTTTCCTATTTTCTGTATATCTTACTTTCACTCTTACTCTGTGGCTGGCTGTGCAGCTATGTGGCTAGGTGGCTGGCCCCTAGTTGTCCTTTTCCTTCCTCCCTCGTTCCTTAATCTTTTTTCCTCCTCCCAGATTTCTCCTTCTATTTATTCTCTCTACCTGCCAGCCCCACCTATCCTTTCTCCTGCCTTACTATTGGCCGTTCAGCTCTTTATTAGACCATGAGGTGTTTTAGACAAAGTCACACAGCTTCAAAGAGTTAAACAAATGCAACATAAAAGAATGCAACACATCTTTGCATCATTAAACAAATGTTCCACAGCATAAACAAATGTAAAACACTTTAAAATAATATTCCCCAACAGTATTGGACATGACTTTCTCAGCTCTTCTTTGTTTTTCTGTTTCTTTCATGGGATGTATTATTTCATGCATTCTTATAAATGAGACCTTCATAGTAAAAAATATCACTGGTGATGTAACTTCTGTAGGCTATTCACTGAAGATGCATTAAAGGCCGGTCTACAGAGTGCCTATGCTGGCTGGTCATGTCTCAAGCAGCCTATCTTGCTAGATTTTGACCCTGGTCCTTTCTTCCTACAACTCTTTTACCTTCCCAGTTACACTTACTGCACATCAAAACCATTGGCTGGTCATCTAAGTCTTTAAATGGAACAATCTATTCTCTTGAAATGTGTACCATGCTATGATGGAATAAAACCAATTCTTATCCATTTTACCTGTGCAAAGTCCTCATTGCTGTATCCAAGATAAACATACTCTGTACTACATCTATTGCAAATGGTTTTCATGAAGAATCTTCTACTGTATGATTATATTCTTTAACAGAAGTCCCCGAGTAAACTGTACTGTCAGAAGAAACGTAGCAATGCTTCCTGAGTCAGGAACAACTTATTCTCACATATGATACAAACTTGCCCAAACCTAGTACCTCTTGTGCCTGCTACCAGATCAGTCCAGCCAGCGTTGTCTCATGCGTCTCCTGGGTAGCTTGTTCCTGGGGTGACAGGTGAACTGCTACTACTCTGGCCGGTTTGCATCATGAGACATTCTGAAGTATGAACCAACAAGAGCTTAATAGGCAGCCACTTCAACCCCAGAAATCACACATTAAGTTAGGATTTTTCCAAGAAGGAAAATAAAACTCATTTTAACAAAACCCAATTGTGATCTTAAAATATTAACAATTATAGCTCTCTAAAAAAACCAAAGATTATACAACCTTTGAGCTGTTAGACTGCTACTTAAATCTGTGGTAAGAAGAATCAATAGATGTTCCAAGCAAGTGACTTTTAAATTGGCGTGATGAGTAGTGGAATTCAGGCTGCACTGGAAGGTCAAGAAATGAAGACAGTAAGTTTGGTGCTACTCCTTACTAAGCACAGCACTAAATAACAGAAATCAAGACGAGCAAAGCAAAGTGTGTTCTGGACAGGAGAAATCACCCGTGTGGGAAAACATCTGAGAGAGAGTGTTATATGGAGACAGGTGTCCAATGAAGCAAACGAAGATGAGAAAGACACATGTGCCTGTCTACAGACTAGAGGGCTAAAACAATGACGGAAAGAAAAGGGATGAAAATGCAGGCAAAGCCGGAAGATGTGAAATTAAATGTGCAGAGTTGCCGGGCAGCGGTGGCGCACGCCTTTAATCCCAGCACTAGGAAGGCAGAGCCAGGCGGATCTCTGTGAGTTCAAGGCCAGCCTGGTCTACAGAGCGAGATCCAGGAAAGGCACCAAAACTACACGGAGAAACCCTGTCTTAAAAAACAAAAACAACAGCAACGAAAATGTAGAGTTTTTAAAAGCTATTTGGAAGAGGAACAGTCTGGTGACACGGGCTGCAATTCCAGGTACTTGCAAGGCTGAGGCAGGAGGATCCCAACTTCAAATCAGACCCAGTCTCAAAAGGAAAAGAGAAAGAAAATTAGAGAAAGGGAGGAAAAGGAGGTTAAGAAGGGCGGAGGCGGGGAAAGAAACAGCCACTTTTTTCGAAACCCAAGGAGGAAAATAAAACAATATCTGAGGTGAAATGGCTCAGGGAGCTACAGTGCTTGCCCATGAAAGCCTGGTGACCTGAGTTCAATCCCTGGAACCCAGTGTTAGAAAGGAATCAGCTCAGGGCTGGAGGAACTGCTCAGTGCCTTAGAGCACTGACTGCTCTTCCAGAGGTCCTGAGTTCAATTCCACCAACCACATGACAGCTAGTGCCTTCTTCTGGCATGTAGGCATACATGCAGACAAAGCACTCATACCAAAGGAGGAAAAAAAAAAGAATCAACTCTAGAAAGTCGTCTTCTGACCTCCACATGAGCACAGTAGTACACAACCTATACTCACAAACACACACAACACAAAGTAATGACAAAATTAAAATCTGAAGTGAAAATGAGATGGAAAAATGTCCAAGAATGGTCGAGTTCTTTTCAGTAAGTTTCAGAATAAAAAACAGTCCTCTTACTTTATGTATTTCACTATTATCTAATATTTGCTGTTCCTCCGATAAAGTATTGTTTCTGTATCATTCAATACACGTACCAGCACCAAGCTTCCAGATATAATACAAGGTGTTAGGTACTAACACAGTAAGCTTCTTGAAGGTGCCTTACTATGTCAGATGAGAATTAAACAACACAATTTTCCCCCTTTCTTTTTCTTTTTGGAGACAAAGTCTTGCTATGTAGCCCTGGCTGGCCTGGAATTTGTTATGCAGACCAGCCTGGACTTGAATTCAGAGACCAATTTGCTTCTACCTCCTGAGTCCTAGGATTAAAGATAATGCCAACATCACGCTCCACCGAAATGAAGTCTTTAAAAGCTAAAGGCATTAGTCTTAAACAGCCAGGTTGGTGGCAAACATCTCAATACCAGAACTTGAGAGGCAAAGGCATGAGGATTACAAGTCTGTGGCCACTATAAACTAATAGGGAGACCACATCTCAACCACCAAAAAGAAAATGGGAGGTTAACAGAAGGGAAGAAAGACAAAATACTGAACCTTTTTTTTCCTCATGCAGTTTAGACTGATTGATCAATCAAATCAATCTATCAACTGGTCAGTCAACCATACAAGTCAGAAGAGGAATTATCTGGGGGAAGAAAGGGAATCAGTATGAGAGACAAGAGGGTGATGGGGAGCAAATACGAGTATAACGGTACAAGTTAAAATGCTATAGTAAAGCCCACTAGTCTGTGTGCTAAAATATTAATAACAAAACAAAAAGGGAAAGAAAGTCTTTATCTTTCTAAAACAAGACTGTCAACTGTCTTTCAAAGTACAGAAAAGGAGGCAGAATGAGGAGACACAAGAAAAGTAAAACCTCACCTATATAGGAAGAAAGTAATACTAAAATTATGTATGAACTTAATCTCACCACTGATTCATCTTTGCCCAACTTTCTGCAGAAGTTAATTTTTCTATTTTATACAAGACCAAACACATTTCAAAGTAGAATGCTCATTGATTAATTTTTCTATTTTATACATCAAAGTAGAAGTAAAACTCTGGAGAGAAAGGAGAGATGTTCAGTTTTCTTTTATACTTAAAAATCACTAGCTAGGGGGCTGGAGAGATGGCTCAGTGGTTAAGAGCACTGGCTGCTCTTCCAGAGGTCCCGAGTTCAATTTCCAGCAACCACATGGTGGCCACACAACCATCTATAATGAGATCTGGTACCCTCTTCTGGCGTGCAGGCATATATGCATACGTAATAAATAAATACATCTTTTTTTTTAAAAAAAAATCACTATCCAGAGAAGAAATTGAACCTGCTTCCTCTTCCACCCCCTTAGGTGTAAGGGATGAGAACTAGTAGGTGCTCTGCCACTGAATCAAAACCAGAGTCCCCAGTGGTCTACCACTGCTAAGACTAACGTTCTTGGATGACGGGGAGACTGTATCAACACCTCCTAATCATAATAAACTAATGTGTACCCTTACTTCCAGCAAGCATTCTGCTTTTGGTCTCTATATGAGAACAGGGATGAAAGAAAGAACATGGAATTCAAGTCGGAGTTCAAAAATTATACTTTTAAGTTCTTAGTTTCTCTCTAACACCACCCCACCCCACCCCACCCCACCCCACCTACCACCAGTTTAAGTTTTTGGCAAGCTGAGGAAATCTTCAAAACAATTTCCTTTTCTTGTGAACAAAGGAAAAGTTTCATCTCTAATAACAATAACGGCCTAGCATACCACCTGCATGTATCACTGCAAAAAGTCTTTTACTTTCTCTAAAATGCAGGCTTTAAACAAACAGGTAAATCAGTGATTGTGCTATTTTTCAAAGCAATAACAACAGATGACTTGAAAATATAATTATCAATTGTCCTGGTTAATTGTCAACCTGACACATGCCAGAGTCATTTGAAGAGAGAGAACTTCAACAGAGAACATGGCCCCACCAGAGTGACCCATGGCTAAGTCTGTGGGCATTTTCTTGGTTAATGATTGATGTGGCAGGGTCCACTTTGGTTGTTATCACCCCTCTAGAGGGGGTCCTGAGTTATGCAAGTAAGCAGCTTTCTTCTGCTTTAGTTTCTTACACCTGGTCCTGCCTTGAGTTCCTGTTCTAATTTTCCTCAGTAATGGAGTTTGACCTGAGAATTGAAGGTCATCCTCAGCTACATAGCGAATTCCAGGTCCGGGATATATTAGACCCTGACTCAAAAGAACTATTTTATACTTGATGTTTTTCCTAATCAAGTTGAATGTTTTGAGGGAATTTGGAAATATGCTCAGGGACAGAACCCTTAAAAGCATTCAATGCCCCTATCTACAAGTCACGGCATTGCAAGGAAAAAAAAAAAATGATCTGGGTCAAGCCAACTAAAAGGTCAGCATAACCTTGGGAGCAGCTTGGCTTTGTGCTACTGGCAGGTAAGGCCTTAAGATCCCCTAAAAAATTGTTTTCTGGGGGCTGGAGAGAGGGCTCAAAGGTTAAGAGCACTAGCTGTTCTTCCAGAGGTCCTGAGTTCAATTCCCATCACCCACATGGCAACTAACAACTGTCTGTAACTCCAGTTTCAAGGGATATGATGCCCTTTCCTGGTCTCCATGAGTAAGTACTTCATACACATGGTACACAAACATACATGCAGGCAAAACACCCCTACAAAAAAAAAGTTTTTTTCCAACTGTTGATTATGATCTACTAGTAGACCACAAAAGCAAAAGTAGTATTTTTTTTAAATAAGTGAAAACAGAATGGCACAACTTACACGGCAGTCGTGGTAGTCAGAAAGACCAGGTTTGAGGGCAGCCTGTACACAATGAGACCCTACAGAACAAAGTAAAACAAAAAAGGCACTCAGAGTGTAAGGCTATGGGTGAGTGCTTGTCCAACAGGTGTAAGGCCTGAGTTCCATGGAGGAGAAGGAAGGAGTTTACATATTAAGCACTGTGTAATAATTTTGTTTCAGAGTGGCAAGAAAAAGTTACATCTTATGGGCACAAGCTAAACTTCTTGTGAAAGAACTCAGAACCAGGTTAAACACACAGTAAAGAAACATGTTAAAATCAAGAGGCCACTCTACAACATTTCCAAAGTCATAGTGAAGGGTAGAGTACTTTTTTTTAAGGCTGGGATTAGAGAGCAGAGAGAGGTTCTAGGTGTGGTAGCTTATGCCTAGAACCTCAACTCTCAGGAGACTAAGGTAGAAGCACTACGAGTTTGAACCCAGCCTGAACTACAACGTAAGACCCTGTCTCAAACTGATTGATTGATTCAATAAAAATATACGGGGGCTGGAGAGATGACTCAGTCAAAAATGCTTGTTACTCTTGCAAAGGGCCTGTGGGGACACGACAGTCAGTCCTAACCTGATGGCACTGGGTTTCTGACTGCCCAGAAATGAACTACTCTATCTCAGTCATTAGAGTGTTCAGATCTGAGTAATAATTTACACAGGTCCCTCGGGGTGACTAAAGAAACTTAATATGGAGCCAGGCATCCCTTAAGGGCCATTGACCTTTTGCTCTGGGAGATTCTAGTGGCCTGCAGGTGAGATAGAATAGGATAATGGACTGTGGCGTATGAACAGCCACCTTTGCTTCTGTAAAACCTGCTCATCACTATGGGAAAGGGATGAAATGGTCTTTGATTACTACATAGTGGGAAAGTTAGAAACAACTGAGGGAAGTCAAACAATTCTCCTGCCCAGCTGTGGATTCCATGACAGTTATAATAATACACACCTTTCTGATGGCCACTTTAAAACCCCACCTTGACCCACCACCCCCCTTCTCATGGCATGCTGTTTGTCTAAGGCTGCCATCCTTCTGCTAGCAATAAGAATAAATTCATTTAATCTAAATCTGAATTGAGCCAAAGTCTTTGGTTTCTCCCAGTGGATTCGAACAGACCTAGGTTTGGCTCCTAGCATCCACAAGGTGGTTCACAAACACCTGTAATTCCAGTTCCAGGGGATCCAACTCACTCTTCTGTCTTCTGTGGGTATCAGGCACACACATGGTACATATTCAAATATGGATACAAAAATACTCATACACATAACAGATAAATATTTTACTTAAAAAAAAAGTATAGTAGTTCATAGTTATAATTTCAGTATCCAATACACTGAATGTTGTTGGTTGTTTTTACTCTTTTGGGGGGCCCACCACCCAGCTCCCAATTAAATCACACACGGATGCTTATACTTAATTATAAATGGCCAGCCTTAGCTTGGCTTTTTCCTTAAGTTATTCCGTCTACCTTTTTCCTCTGGGCTTTTTCCGTTCTCTTACTTCTCTAAATCTTACTCTTACTCTGAGGCTTGCTGTGTAGCTGGGTAGTTGGCCCCTGGAGTTCTCCTCCTTCTCTGGCTATTTCTCCCCTCTTTTCTTTTCCTTCCAGATTTCTCCTATATATTCTCTCTGCCTGCCAGGCCCACCTTTCCTCTGTCCTGTCTTGCTATTGGCTGTTCGGTTCTTTATTAGACCATCACACGTTTTACACAGGCACAGTAACACACCTTCAGAGTTAAACAAATGCAACATAGACAAAAGTAACACACGTTAAAATATTCTACTACATTTCCCCCTTTTTGTCTAAATAAAAATGAAAGGGGGAACTTAAACACAGTAAGACTATATACAATAACATTTATCAAGTAAGGATTACACGCACAATATTCTGTCCATTTGTAGTTAGCATATTCAGAAAAAATAATGCATTATCTATCCTATCTTAGTGAATGCAAAATTTACACCTAATTTACTTTCTATCATAACTAGGGAAAACTGCAACTATTTAGTCTTCAGCTCCATCAAAGACCCAGAAGGATGTAATATTATCTAACAACAGAGACATCTGACTGCCTGGACAGTCACCCAAAGTTCCTCTGCAATGTTGGGACATCCATCTTCAGCCTACAGGCCCAGAATATCTGGCAAACTTTTCAGTGAAGCAGGAAATTTGAAGACTTGTATTAGTAAAGTTAATTAGTCACTTTCCTCTATGTCTTGCAGAGTATCTGGCAGACTCTTCTGTGAAGCAGAATTTTGAAGGACTGTCCTGCCTTGTTTTGGGAAAGTTCAACAGTCTTTTTCTTGTGTGTCCTGTGTGTCAGTCTGCACAGCACAATGTCAGCAATCAAAGGCAAGAGCAGTTTCTCCGCCTAGTGGCTAACCTTGCCACAGTGAAAGCAAACTCCATAAAGGGTTTCTTCAATGCCCATCATCTTCTCTGAAGTAAATTAGTGCTGCCAGGAGCAGATGTGTCTCATTGTCATGAAAAACCTTAGGTTAACAAAGCATTTTAAATGCCATATTCTATTGGTCTTTGAAGTATTTGAAGACAAGCTATCTATCTAAAATATATCTCTATATGATCTGGAAAGCATACCTAACATATCTACAATTTTGATTGTTATAAATTATTAGCCACTAACCTATGTTTCCTGATTATCCTATATAGTTTATTTTAGTATATGTGCTGCCGAAGCGAGCACGATTATCCTATATAGTTTATAATAATAGCTTTCAAAAGCTAGAATTTTACATTTTTAAATAAACTGTATAAATACAATACCTTAAACAAAAATAGAAACACATATACAATATGTTGTAACAAAAATAACCTTATATTTTTGTCAATATAAAAAAAATCCTTTAAATGAGAGTAGAAACATATATACAGTGTAACAAAACTAACTTTAACTTTGTATACTATAGTCCCCTAAATGATAACATCCAACAACCAACCAAATAAACAAAACCACCCACACCCCCCAACTCTTAGGAATGTGGACATTGTTTTCTCCATACTGCTTCCTGCTGTCTGTGGACAAAGTATCCTTAGGGTCCCAGAGAGAAAATTTCACATAATGGCCAAGTCCTGGGAAGACCAGCAGTAATCTTTGCTGATAGACATCACCTGCCAAGATTCAGGAGGTCTTGCCCAATCAAACCTGATCCATACTAACCCTGAAGGAATCCACAGCCTCTCATCTCCTGTGGGAACAAAACTCCAAAGAATTTTTGATTTCCATTTGACAAATATACTTTTTGACTTTTTAAAAATTAAGGCATTACTAAAGTATATAGGGTGATTTATTTCAACAGTCTCTCTTCCAATTCCAGGTCTCTTTGCAGCTGTCCTTTGCTTTTCAACAACCAAAAAATTCAAAATCTACACAATAACATACAGGATCCAAACTACCTGTGTATTTCCCATCTTACATGGCTTTTTTCTTTTACTCTCTCTTTGAAGACTTTATTTTATAAACTATTCATTTTTTTTTTCTATGACTACACCCGCTTCCTTTTCTTAAGCATACGCACACTGTTAAACATGCTGTCACCTGTTTATAGAGGTTTTCCCTCTAGGTCTCCTTTACTGTGTATCTCTAGTCTTTTTTGACAGCAGGAGCAAACTTTTAAACTGCTAACCTACATCTGGATTCTCCACTCACAGCTCTTAGCTGGCTCCACCCAAAATTCTCAGGCTGGGAATGCCAAGCCTAAAGCTCACGATCCTGGTCAGAAATTCATGACTTAAAACTGCATTCAACCTTCCTAGCTGTGGAAGCCAGTACCTGAGTTGCCACAGGTGTCTTTTTGACTTAGCTTGCTGTTTTAATTTAGCACTGCCAGACGAACAGCAGCACCTCTTAAAGGAGCGTGTCTTTTTTTCTTTTCTTTTCTTTTCTACTTTTCAAGCTTTCTCAGGCCCTATGGAAATTCGAGAGCCCCAAGTTGGTACGCCAAAATGTTGTTGGTTGTTTTGAACTCTTTTGGGGGGCCCACCACCCAGCTCCCAAATAAATCACACATGGGGGTTTATTCTTACTTATAAATGCCCAGTCTTAGCGTAGCTTGTTTCTAGCCAGCTTTTCTTAAATTATCCCATCTTACTCTTACTCCGTGGCTTGCTGTGTAGCTGGGTGGCTGGCCCCTGAAGTCCTTCTCATTCTCTGGCTCCTTGATCTCTTCTTCCAGATTTCTCCTTCTATATATTCTCTCTGTCTGCCAGCCCCACCTGTCCTTTCTCCTGCCTTGTTATTGGTAGTTCAGTTCTTTTTTAAACCATCAGGTGTTTTACACAGGCACAGTAACATAGGTTCACAGAGTTAAACAAATGCAACATAAACAAAAGTAACACACCTTAAAATAATATTCTACTACAGCTGAGAATTGCTATAAATTGAGGGAATCCTGGTCTACATAGTGCATTCCAGGCCAGCTAAAGCTATAGTTTCAAAAGCACTTTTTTCCCAAAAAGCTCTGCCTCTCTTAACCCATACTCCATTTACTGTATTTATCACTATGTTCTTCCTACCTAGTATTACTGCTTAACTATGTATACGTCCCCTGAGTTTCGTGAGCCGTAACAGCAGAGATACACTCCACAGCTCTGATTAAATGAAGAAAACATGATTTAAGAAATCATTTTGGCCAAATATGTATACTTAGAGATCATTAATTTTTTTAACGCAAAGTTAGAGTAGAAAAATAACATGTTTCTTCTGAGGTAGAATCAGGAAGTACTCAGGGAACCACAGCATTTGGAAGGTGGAGACAGGAGGACCAGGAGCTCAAGGTCTCCTCAGCTGCATAGCGAGCCCCAGGCTACACTGAGACCCTGGTCTCAGAACAAAAATCCTGTTCTCTATATTGTAAGTAAATGTTCCAAGGCACTTAGGGTATAAATTACTGGTGGAGTACTTGCTTGCAAGATCAAGACTCCAGGTTTGGCTCTCCAGCACTGAAAAATCAATAAACCAACCAAGAAACAAAGGTATGAAGGGCAATTACAGAACACCTTCTCATCCCCCATTTTAATTTCAGACCAAAGCATACAAAGCAGCAGAAAGAAGTTTGGTTAAGTTTCCTCCTTTGCTAAAATTGACATAAGCACATTCTAGAAAGTAGGACTTAATGTCTTCAGTATGCAAAACCACACTAATTATGAACATTTAAAATATTTCCCATGAGCATTATTTAAGTTTTTAAAACTTAAGTGGCCTATTATTACTCCCTCAATACCTAAAGTAATTATCCCTAATTAAGAAGAAAGCCATCTTATATTCTAATTTAATATGTCTACCAATTGAGATAGCCCCTAATCAAAATCAGGCTAGTTTCTTAAGGAACGTGCTTATGCAGTTTCAAACACTTTGCCCTTACATTTTTAAAACTTAAAGTTTTGTTCCTGCTAGTTAAGTACTCTACCACTGAGTTACATCCCTGGGGATCCCATGCCCTCTTCTGGCCTCTACAGGCACCAGGGATATACATGGTACACATACACACATTCAAGCAAAACACCAATAAATAAATAAATAAACAAACAAATAAATAAATGGTCTACTCTCCTAAATGTCTACCAATAATTTCCCAGTAAGACACAATCCCAAACCACAATTATCAGGCAGAATTTTGTTGTTTATTGTTGGGATTTTGTTGTTGTTTAGACAAGATTTCACATTGTAATTTACACTGAGTGCTGAGATTACACAGGTGCGATTGTTTTCATTATGCCTGACTGTTGTTCAATTTTAAAACAAAGCCAAGGAGTTATATGATTTGCTACAAAATTATCTAGACAATGTATTTTGAGTCACACACATAAAAAACAAAAGAGGGCTGGGGATGTAGCTCCATATAAAGTGCTTGCCTAGCATGGAGGCCTGGGCTCCATCTGTCAAGCACTAGAAAACAACAACAGGAAGGTACAAGGGAGAGTATGTTACCTTCAACTATTAAGATCCCACCACAGCCATATGTACGTACACACACACCCCTGCCTAGAAAGGAGACAAAGTTTCAAAATGGAAAGATCAAGTTTTCACTGTACCTCTTTGGATCTGAATATTTACTACCCATTTCAATGCACATGGGTTGCTTAATAACAGGAATACAGGGGCTAGAGATGGCTTAGCTGTTAAGAGCACTAGCTGCTCTTCCAAAGGACCTGCGTTCAATTCCTAGCACTCCCATGGCAGTTCACAACTGTCTGTAGTTCCAGTTCCAAGGGATCTGGCATCCTAAGACATCATGCAGGCAAAACTCCAATGCACATTAAAATAAATTAATAAATAAATCTAACACACACACACACTCTGACAAATGCAACACTAGGCAATTTTGTCACTGTTCTAATACTAAAGAGTATGCTCACATTACACAAGTCTAAGTAGTACAACTTACTAGATACATATTAGACTATATGGTATATACACCATACATGTAGTCCTTTGTGACATTTTCTATCAAAAGCAGAAAGTTAACAATAAAACAAATCCTAGGTAGGCCTGGTGGCACTTTGTAACTCCAGTTACTGGGGTTGGGAGGGGGACGAAGTAGAAGGATTAAAAAAGTTCAGGCCGCCGGGCGGTGGTGGCGCACGCCTTTAATCCCAGCACTCAGGAGGTAGAGCCAGGCGGATCTCTGTGAGTTCGAGGCCAGCCTGGGCTACCAAGTGAGTTCCAGGAAAGGCGCAAAGCTACACAGAGAAACCCTGTCTCGAAAAACCAAAAAAAAAAAACCAAAAAAACAAAAAAAAAAAAGTTCAGGCCTAGCCCGAGGAGACTGACTTTGGTTCAATACTGGAAAGCACAGGGTGACAGGAGAAACAAGTTATCCTCAGAGCTCCACACTCAGCCTACTCTCCACCCACTCCCTACCCTAAATGAGCAAGTTTAAAAAAACAAAGCAAAGTTCAAGGCCTGTCTAGGCTACACACTGAGTTCAAGGCTTGTTAGGCCAATTCAGCAAGACCTTCTCACAAAAGACAAAAGGAAATGGCTAGGAATATAGATCAGTGGTAGAATGCTTGCTTAGTAGGCACCAAGCCCCAGTTTCAATTCTCAGTATGCAAAAGCAAAAAATTTTATTTAATGATACACAGCCTTCTGACATCTCCAGTCATAACGAAGTGTAAATCGTGAGCGTCCTCTGGAAAAGCAGCAAGCATTCAATGGCTGAGCCATCTCTCCAGCCACCTGGCTGGCCTTGAACTCTCATTCCTCCTGCTTCTGTCTCTAGAATGCTGGGATTATGTACAAAAACCACAATGCCACAAGGCCTGGTTTAAATGCTTCCTTAAAAATTCTTTAATCCTAGTACTTGGGAGGCAGAGGCAGGTAGATCTTTGTGAGCCTGAGGCAAACCTGGTTTACATAGCAAGTTCCAGGCCAGTCAGGGCTACAGAGTGAGACTCTTTCAAAAAGAAGGGGGAAAAAAAGGACAAGTTCAGAATTTCAGTTACATGGGGAAGGTGGGAGTGTCTCCTCATATAGCCCAGGCCAGCCTCAAATCCACAGCACACCTCCTATAGCTAAGCTTCCGCACTGCAGGGCTCACAGGTGGGAGCCATCATACCAGGCTCCACTTCATTTTCTTTAATCTACATTTGAGCCCTGCTGGGCCTCGACCCTTCGCTTAGCCAAAAGGCTGGGAGTCAGTGGCAGGTTGTTGTAGACAGCTGTTTTAAGTAATTGCTTGCAACTGGGCTAAGGAGGTAAAGGTTTGTTAACTCCTATGTTCAGTATAATTAATTTAAATTCGAAGCTCTTTTACCTGAACCTATTTCTAAACTGGCTGTACTGCTGGAACTCCCTTATCTAAGGTGAAAACCCCTCCTGTTCACTGCTTCTCAACACCACAGTGGTCATCAGGGAGGAGGACAAATATCCACGGGCAGGACTCCCAATCCTACTTCAGTAATTCAGAACCCAGGTTTATTGGACTAAATGCCACTATCATAAACCAAGTCATTAGAATGTGTGTCTGCACGCGCACGCTCGAGAGAGCGCGAGAGGATGAGAGGGAGGGCCAATTCTAAAACGACAAATCAAACTTTAAAACAGATGCTAAACTAAGCTCAGTGGTAAACCACTTGCCTAGCACCAACTCCTGGGGTTCAATCCCCAGCAGTCAAAACAAGTAAAATGTTTAAAAACAGGAGCCAGGCACCATAAAACAAAGACTTGAAACAGTCACAATCAACAACCAGCCCAGTATACAATGTTGTAAACAAACATTATACCCAAACAAACTACTGATAAACCACTAAACTGGCTTCTTTTTCAAGGAGTAATTATCTTAAAGTGCCTTTAAGAACTCTGCTGGAATGTTTCTATTTAAATTCCTAAGCAAATAACTTTCCATTAACTGTATTCATCTTAGAAACAAAAAAGACAAATTGCATTAAAAATTACTTTTCTCTTCTGGAGACTGTAAGCTACTTGACACCAGGAATCGTGGCGGTGGTTCCTGACCCATAGCAGTAAATACTCAATGAAAATACTGTCAGCACTAGCTCAGCAACCTAACCATTCAAAGGGTTCCCTCTAGACAGCCAGGACTTACATCAGGAACTAGAGAAATTATTCTGAAACAATGTCAGAGATTATCCCTGGGGATCTTATGATCTCATTGTGAGCCAATATTAAGCAAATATGTAGTATAATTAAAATATTCAGTTACATAAAAATAATTTTAAGCTAACTTTCAAAAAACAGGAAAATTAAAGAGCTACAACAGGTTCTCTCATACATCCATGTTCTACTGCTCTGCACTCTTCCCAAAGAGTAGAACTTTAGGCTATTTTTCTCTTCACTTGCACAGCAGGGGAGAGGGATGACATGGAGGCCAGGACCTTCTGTGTCAACTAGGGGTCATAAGTGATTTCTATTTTTGTGTGTTCACTGTATTCTCCAGCCCAATTCCTGCTGAAGTAAAATTCGAAATTTGAACAAATTCATTTTTAGCTCACCATCAACAGCTAACTGATGTTCCACAAGGTGCCAGGAACATACATACACTGGGGAAGAATACTGTGGTCAGTAAGTGGAACTGGGAAAATCCAACATCCACAAGGAGAAATAGTAAGCTGAACTCCTTTCTCTCACTATATACAAAACAACTCAACACAGATTAAAGAGCCGAGCCGTGGTGCAGCACTCAAGAGGCAGAGCCAGACGGATCTCCATGAGTTCGAGGCCAGCCTAGTCTACAGAGAGAGTTCTAGGCTACAAAGCTACACAGAGAAACTCTGTCGGGGGGGGGGGGGGGGGCACAGATTAAAGACTTCATAAACTATAAAACTACTAGAAGAAAAAAGAGTGGGCAGGGACTTTTTGGATATAGCCCGGAAAGCAAAATTAGGTGACAGGTATTACACCCAGCTAAAAGTCCCTGCAGAACTTCTGTCCAGGAAAAGAAATAAGATGAAGAGAACCTTTTGAATAAAAGAAAAACATCATTTTTACAAACTCTTTCTCTAACAAGAGGTTAAAAATCCAGAATGTATAAGCAATTCAAACAACTCAATGGCAAAAAACAAAAAAACTAACTTATAAACGGTCAAAAAACACTTTGATAGACTCTTCTCAGAAGGATATATTATGAAAAAAAAAATCCTGAGCTTCACTAATTATCGGGAAGCTACCACTTGAAACCACAATGAGGTGGCTAGGGATACAGCTAGATGATAACGCATGTGCTTAGCATTTGCAAGGAAGAATAACACCACAGAATCACCTCACCCAGTCAATGGTTATTATCAAAAAGACAAAATTAAAACAAAAATCCCGCAGTGGTGGCACATGGGCTTTAATCCCAGCACCTGGGAAGCAGAGGCAGGTGGATCTCTGTGAGTTGGAGGATAGTCTAATCTACAAATTGAATTCCAGGATGGCCATCGCTACACAGAGGGACCCTGTCTCAAAAAACAAAAACAAAACAGACACCCACAAAAGTCCCATGAAAGCCAAAAATCCCACTGCTGTAGAATATTATTTTAAGGTGTGTTACTTTTGTTTATGTTGCATTTGTTTAACTCTGTGAAGCTGTGTTACTGTGCCTGTGTAGAACACCTGATGGTCTAATAAAGAACTGACCAATAGCAAGTCAGGAGAAAGGATAGGTGGGGCTGGCAGACAGAATATATGGAGGGAGAAATCAGGGAAGAGAGCGCTAGCAGCCAGAGAAGGACATGGACATCTGGGGTCAGCCAGCCAGCTAGCCACGAAGTAAGAGTAAGATTTACAGAAGTTAAGAAAATGGGAAAACCCCAAGGCAAAGATAGATGGGATAATTTAAGTTAAGGAAAGCTGTCTAGAAACTAAGCCAAGCTAAGGCCAGGTATTCAAAAGTAAGACTAAGCCTCCGTGTGTGATTTATTTGGGAGCTGGGTGGCGGGCCCCCCAAAAAGAGCAAAAACCAACAAGTTCATTCTACTGCTGGGTCCACATCCAAAGGAAATGAAATCAGTATGTCCTGTCCAGTGGAGACAATTCACAACAACCAAGATAGGAAATTAACCAAGTGCCCATCAACTGAAAAATGGATAAAGAAAACGTGAGACACATACACAACGGAATACTATTCAGCCATTGAGTGATGAAAGCCTGTCAAGCCATAAGGGCAAGAGTTCAGTTAATAAATGTAGAGAAATCAGAATAGTGCAGTATAATGGAAAAAGAATAACACACCAGGACCTTCCCTTTTGGGAGCGTTATGAGGGGAACAGGCCCACAGAGTAAGACCAAGAAATTGTAGTATAGTGTCTGCTTCCCAGAAGTCCTTTTCCCAAGATTAGGCATTTGGGTAAGGGTCTCTATTCCCTTAGGGGCTTGAGGAAAGTTCCTGAATTCTTATCTCTGGCAGGAGGAACTTGTGGCCCTTCCAGTAACATAGGACTAGTGCCTATTGTCAAGGTCAATGCTGGATTCCTCAAGCCACACCCCACCTCACATGCCCCTTTTCTCCCATTTAATCCTATGTCCAACTATACAGTATGAAAGGTGTAATCTTTTCTCAATAAAGTGCGGTGGCAGCCAACCTGATTCACCTCAGATCGTGTCCGTCCGTCATCATGCCCTGCTGGCCATGGTGGTTGCAGAGACCCCCAAAAGTTCAAGAGAATCTGACACCCTTTTCAGATTTCTGATTCAAGATGTACAAACAAATGCAGACAAAACACCCATACACATTAGATAAAAATAAATCTCTGAAGCCCAGCGACTGGCAAAAGTTTATTCATTCTGGCTTTCCTGAAGCATGTGAACGGCCCAGTTCTACAGGAGAAAGATGCAGAAAAGGTTGAATTATAATTCCAAGGGTGGAAAACAAGACTTAATTTCTAGCTCCTCCTACTTCTAACATTAAATCCCATGTTAACTGAGGTTGGTGTCCTGACACCATTCTTAAAAAGGTCCGAGTTGGAGCCCTGCCCCTATTCTCTATGTGGCCCAAGGTGGCCTCAAAATCCCACCTGCCTGCCTCAGCCTCTCAGATGCAGGATTACAGTTGTACACCAGCTCTGGATATCACCTTTATAATTCATAATTTGGGGATGGTGAGCATAAGTCAGCCTTTACAGTGCATGCCTAGCACCCAACAGACACTGGGTTTGACCCTCAGCGTGGAATAAAACCCAGCATCAGGGAACACACCTGCAATCTCAGCACTGGGGAGACTGAAGCAGGAAAATCAAAGATGTAAAAGCAGGAAAATCAAAGATTTAAGGTCATCCTCCACTAACTGAGTCTGAGGCCAGCCTGTGCTGTGTAATACTCTGCCCTCAATATGAATTATAATTCATAATTCTTGAAAACCACCACTGATTATTGCATTACTGTTTGATTTTTGTTGGCAAGGTAATAAAAAATGATTTAAGTACATTAAAACTTATCACTTAATAAACCCAATATAGGAAATTACTTTTATTTTTTTAAACCATTTCATTCATTAAAAGTAACGTTTAAGAGCTGCTGCTGTGTACCTAGCATGCTGGAGGCTCTCAGCTCAATCCCTAGTACTATTTTACACACACACACACACACACACACACACACACACACACACACACAGTGATACTTTTATGCCAAGAAGAAAGAGGGCACTATAGTCTTTATTGCATGAGACTCCATTTTCTCAGTATTTTTAATCCTTAAGACCATCATTAGTGGACACTACAAAGGAATTAATTAATACGCCAAACTAAAATAGACTTTAATATTTTTCCCACAAGTTAAAGAGCTGACTCCAGACTGATGTTGGTGGCACACATCTTCAATTCCAGCTTTTGGGATGGGGAAGTAGGACGACTACCCAAAATTCAACACCAGCCAGGACTACACAATAAGATTCCTTCTCAAAACCAACCAACCAACCCCCCCTCCACAAAGGTGGAGTACACTGAACAAACAAAACCCCAAAAAGTGGACTCTACTTATGAACGAAAGCCTTCTTATTCGTAAATTATACTAAAATAATATATTAAATAAGATATTATAAATATTACATACATAGTATATTAAAGTAAGTTTCGCATATAAAGGCCAAGTAAGAGTAAGTGGGCACTTACAGGGCAGAGAAAACAGCAAATTTCAAAAATTCTTTAATACTAAGATTAAAACAATGACTCTCTAATGCTGCCTCCAACTTTCTGACTGCATATATTTGTAAACAAGTCACCCTCGAGCCTATGAAGTTCTTTTTAAAATAATTAAAAGCCATCAAATAATGTATGAGCATCAAGTGCATACAGCAATGGAGATTCTTCTATATGTGATCAGGTACCCTGAGCCTATAAAGAAAGATTTCAGAACCTGGAAGCTGGCAAGTGAAAGCGTAACTCTGACATCCTATGATGCTCCACCACTGTTCAAACCTCAGTGTTTCCAAAACAAAATCTCAACAATGACACATCCATTAGGTTCACTCGTAATGTGAAAACGGTCTATTTCCTCCGCAATTTAATCAATGTTCTTCATAGCAGGCAGCAGCTCCTTGGAATTTCATGTGTTTTCGCGTGATTAAGTCCAAATGTAGACCCAAACTCTGATTTCTGTCATAAGCAAATTGTTACTAACATTCTAAATCCCAGTTAGAACCCGTTGCTGGAAAGCAGTGTCCTTGGGCAAGAAAAGAACGGCAAGGTCTGAAACTGTCCCCAGCACAAATCCCTTGTCAACTAAGACACTCAACAGGAAAGAACCCAAGAAATGGGGGGTGGGGGTGGGGGTGCAGGGGGCCGGAAATCCTACTCTTCCGGAACGTAAAGGAGAAACCGACACTGGAAAAGCCGCCCCCAAGGGACAACCGTCTACGGAACGGTGACAGCTCCTTTGCACCGCGGAGAGCAGCCAGCGGCCACGGCCGCAGCGCAGACGCCGCCGCCGCCGCCGCCACTCCCAGCTTGCAGGTCCGGCGGGATTGGCTCGAGAACATCAACAAAGACCTTACGGTCGGAGCCTAACCTAACAACAAAGGCCGGGCGACGGCGCGCACCGGCCGGGGAGCGGGGACTGCCGCGCGAGGGCCAGCCGGGAGCCCGCGGCGCCAGCCCGGGAGCGTGCACGGAGCCCGAGGCCCCCCGGCCCAGCCCGGCCGCCGAACACAAAGGCGCGGACCGCCCGCGCTCCGGCCGCTCAGGCCCGCGGAGGGGGAGGGGCTCACCTGGCACAGCTGCCGGCAGTACGCGGCGGCGGCCTCCACGGCGGGCTCCCGGCTCTCGCACAGCCGCCGCTCCAGCTCCTGCAGCCGCTCGCCCAGGCGCCGCAGCTCCGCCGCGCAGCCGCCACCGCTCAGGCGCTCCTGCTCGGCCTCGTCGTCCGCCATCTTCGCAGCCCGCTCCGTCGCGTACGCACCTGGGTCACGTGATAACACAATGCCACGTTCGGCGGGGTCACGTGCCGGGTGCGCTGGCACGCCTGGGCGCACGTACAAAGGCCGGGGTGCGGGGCGGGCTGCCTGGTGCGGGTCTGCAGCGAGCTGAGGCTTCTGCGGCCCCGGTCCCGGCGAGTGCACGGGCTGGAGAGGAGCTGGAGGAGGCCAGGGCAGTGTATGCAGAGCCGGCGCTTGCCCTGGTATCTGTGCCCACCCACGAACGCCTCCTGGAAACACGCTCTCTAGGTGTTGGAGGCCACAAAGAAAACAATTGGGTCGGAACAGAATGAGGTTTAATTCTCATTCTGGAAAACCTAGCAGCGAGCACAAGAAAAGTATAGTTTGGAGAGCATTCAAACAGACCGAAATGATTAATGTTGTAACCAGGCGGTTTTTAAGGCACAAAAGCTTTTCTAAAATAAATCTGTTTCGCCACTGTTGAAGACTGCTACACGCTACAAGAATCCACACCTAATGCAGGCCCTTGAAAGTAGGTCAAGGAAAAAGAACACTATTAAGGATGCTAAAGTAAGAGAACAAGGATGTCAATAAATAAATACCACCAGCATTTTTCCCCTTGGTGCTGCAAACAGGCGACCTTCTAAACCATATTTTTTATTTGCAAGCCGAAAGCAATGAATACTTGGCATTAGAATTGTAGAAGAGGACTGTGTGTTATGTGCACCTTTGTAATCACAGCACTCGAAGGAGGCAGGAGGTTCAGAAGTTCATCCTTGGCTATATAGTATTTTCCTGGTCATACTATATGAGACCCTAAAACAAACAAAATTTTAAAAGTGAAGGGGATAAGAGGTACTTGGAAAATCAAAGTGCTTAACCATAAATTTCAGTATCACGCTAAGAGCAAAACCGATGTTTGGGGGCTGGGGGTGTGACTCAGTTGGTAGAGTACTTGGCTAGAATCGAGGGGCCAGGTTCAGTCCACCGCGCTGCATAAACCAGGCCAAAGGCACACAGCTACATGTTTAATCTAACCACTCCCCAGATGGAAGCAGAAGTAGCTGAAGTTCAGCTATGTATGCTACATAGCCAGTTTCAGGCCAGTAAAAACAAACGAACAAAAAACCCCCACAACCTAATGCTAATGTGAGGCAAGAGGTCTTTCTTACAACTGAACCCTTCACACACAAAAAAAAAAACAATAGAGATAAGATATCTAGTCTATTTTCTGTTATGCTCTGACTGAACTAAATTTTTCTAAGTGTAGTTACCTAAAGTGAAAATTCTTCCTGGCTGTTGGCTCAAGCCGAATAGCAGCACACAGGAAGCTGAAGCCCTGGGTCTCCTGGTTCAGTCCAGCATGGGCTACATGGTAGTACTCTGTCTCAAAAAATAATTTCTGTTGTGGACAGTGGCCTTGTCCGGAAAGTTATACAATAAAATCAGATGTGGCACAAGCCTGTAATTCTTAGTGCTTGGGAGGTGGAAGCGGGAGGACATTAAATGGAAAATGTTCTCTAAATACTATGTTGCCTCGGTGAATTTTTTCTAATACATGTTTTAATATCATGACATAAGATGAACAAGCACAACTAAACCTTTTATGAAAAACAGCATCAGTATCACATATTAACAAAACAGAATCTTCTAATGTTTGCTTATACAAGAGACCAGAAGAGCACTTTGAAAGGCTAAGGACTTCCCCTATTGGATTTAACAGTTGGAAACAACTGAGAAGATGCCAATGAAGCCAGCTCTTTTGTCTTTGCCCAGTGCCTGTAGAAACTCGACCACTGAGTATATCTCGTACCCTCCTTGCTAAAGATTTTTAATTTTGCAGTTTGCTTTCCCAAATTATACATTATTCAGATATTGAAGTGAAGTTTCATTAACTTACGCTATTTTTGGATTCCAGTGAAAAATATAAAAAGATTAGCCAATTACCAGTGACTAGCCAACACACTGGTAAATCCAAGGAATGTAAGATATCAAAGATTATGAGAGTTCATTTTTTCTTCAATTGTAATGAATTATACCACAGTTCATCTACAGGAAGGAAAAAGTGTGTGTGTGTGTGTGTGTGTGTGTGTGTGTGTGTGGAGGGGGAGTGTAGAGAGTAACATCCAAAGTGAAATATGCTTGAATGATGGTTTTTAAATGATTACAAAGAGCCATGGGTTTAGCTTGGTGGTAGAGCACATGCCTGAGGCCCTGATAACGGGGGAGGAGGAGTTACCTAAAAATGTCATTCCTACCATCAGGCCATGATACCCTTACAGCTAAAGAAACTGGATTAGGGACTGGACAGATGGGCTCAGGGGTTAAGAGCATTGCCTGCTTTTCCAGAGGACTAGAGTTGGATTCTCAGCACCAACATGGCTGCTCACAACTGCCTGTGGCTTCAGTTCTACCATATCTGACACCCTCTTCTGGCTGGTGCATGGACATTACTAAATATAAAATAATTTTTTAAGGAAATTGGAATACTAAATTGATTCTGAGCACTAGTACTGCCATATAAATGCAGCTGTACCTTTCACTTTAATCTATTGTCTGCGAATTCTATCTCCCTATTTCTACATCCCTTCCTCATTAGATGTCTGCAAAAATATGTCATCTCCAGAAAGGATAAGGTCTGGGGGTGAGTAATATCAATAGAATTCAATATTTAGCAGGCAGTAGCTGGTGTGAGAAAATTAGAATAGGATAAAATAGTCTCTGTCTTGAAGGAACAGTTCCATGGAAGAGTGACTGATAATTGCAAAACCTACAACACAACAGTGCTCTAACAAGTGCTCTCATGAAATGCATCTAGAATCCAGGTGCAGTAGCAGAGGTCAATAGTCTTGCCCCTCAGGAGATCGAGGCAAAAAGATTTGGAGTGCAAAGTCACTCTCAGTTACATGGCAGGTTCAAGGCCAGCCTGGGTTATAGGAGATTATTATGTTAAAAAGAAAAAGACAAGGCATATTGAGTCAACTAAGAACATCAAATTAGTCTGACGAAAGTGCTTGGGCTCAGCGTCCAACAAATCACTACACAATTGCAGACTTTCTTTTTTAATTAAATGAGAAATAACCATCCATAGTGGCTCAAGAATGTAATCCCAACACTTGGAGGCAGGTGGAGCAGTAATTCACCGCCAGCCTCTGCTTCTTAAGATCCTGTCTCAAAAAGACACAAAGTATCCTTCTTAAGATCCTGTCTCAAAAAGACACAAAGTATCCCTTGACAAGTTGGAGAGCGCAGGAAATCATGTTACCCACGGAGAAGAACCAACAAGCACACTGAATGAAAAATGAGGACACGACGGCTCCTGGGTATGGTGGAGAAGGGACAGAACAGCCAGAGACACCTTGGAGAGTACAGAATAGATCCGGCCATGGGGTGAGGTGGGGCCAAGAGAGAGGACCAAGGGAGACCCGAAACCAAGAGCGCCAAGCGTGGAGCCAAGAGAGCACGCAGTCAAAATGGTTGAGTTACGGAGAAATCAGAAGCTGGGGGAAGCAAAGCAAAGCTCTAGGGCTGGAGATGCTTAGGGTAAGAGGCGGGGAGGGTGTGTGAGAAGTGCTGAGAGGAGCCAAGACTCTGCAACAGGTACTGGCAATGCGACCGCTTTGACATGTTAAATAGGCGTCTCAGTTAGTCATTTGTCTTGGGTTTCTTTGAGACCTAACACACACAACTTACTGTGCCCCTAAGTTTCGTAAGTACCAAACTGCTGTCAGTTCACAGGAACCATCACACACACACACACACACACACACACACACACACACACACACAGTCCAGGGTCCTAGGAGAAATTGGAGACCCATTCCATAAAGTGACAAGCCCCTAGGACCACCAGCCCCTAGGTTTCCGGGGAAAGTACTACAGTCCTTTGCCACAGCGAGGCTGTTACGGGCGTGGTACCACAAGGGCCTTCACCCCCTAGCGCAGTACCGCAGCCACCAGTTACACTTCCGGCCCTTGGGCGGAGCAGGCGTGCTTCCGGGTCGCGCCAGCTCCCCGGCTTCTGCAGTCTGCACCCCAGATCTTACGCACACTCTTCAGGAATTCTTGGAGTGGAGGGGGGGGATGTTTGGGGCCGGTCACACGCAGGCCGCGCAGGTCACCCGGCTCCGGCTGCAACCACGCCGCTGCCATCCCCGTCTGCACCTGGCAGCCCACAGCGCCTGGGCTGGCGCTCGGCGACTCGAGCTGGTGCAGCTTTCCACGCCGCGCTCCGGGTGGAAACGCACGATGGCCGCGGGGCGCGTCCTCCAGAACCGGGAGTGGCAGCAGCTCCCCGCTGTGCGCAGAGGACACCGGGCGGCGTGCGGTGGAGGACTTGGACTGCTTTCTCCCAAGAGCTGGGATGCGTTCCCAGACGGACCGACAGGCAGCCTTGTGGACACGAGGAATGGCGTCTGTCTGGAGTGGATCCAAGACAGTCTGGAGATCTATTGCCGAGACCACTGGCCCATCTGCTAAAAACACATCGCACTCTTCCAGGGAAGACATTTTCCCTGAGAGGCAGAGCAAAGGAATCACATAAAAGTGCTGAAAGCGTAAGCTAGGCACCGGTCGCTTACAGAGATAATGCCAAAGGGCCAGAAACACAAAGCTCACATATAAAAAGGATTAGTTTTAGTCCTTGGGTTCTTTTCAGTGGGGAGAAACAGAGGGAAGATGCTTTATTAATATCTATCTGGATTTTCTTTTTCCTTATGGAAAAAAAAACAAATGGAAAATGAGAAGGAGTAACGATATTTTAAAGGAAAAAAATAGTAGTGTTTTGAGATAGTCTCACTTTGTAGCCAATGCTTGACTCGAACTCACTGGCAGAAAAATTATTCTTTTTTCTCCCCTTACAGTTCTTCACCATCACACTTGCTTTGTGCAGACTGATGATCAAACTCGTGCTTTGTGCACGCTTGGCGAACTCTCTATCAACTAAGCCATAGACTAATTGTTCTAACTTCTTAATCATAAAATAAAGCAAAAAAAAAAAAAAAAAAAAAAACAAGCTCTATAGAGTATCTTCGAATTGGTATGCACCATTTCTCCAAAGAAGCAAAGAGAAATATAGTAAATATTTTTTTTCCTTTCTGCCTACTCTTCTCTTCTCCACACGCTCTGCCTAGTGCACATGCTCTATTATTAGGAGTGACACTCCCAGACTTACAGTTCTAAATTCTAATCACTGTACATCATTTACCTCATCAGGAATATAAAGTATTACTTTTACAGCATCTAGGTTTTTAAAAATAGTAATGTTGAGGTGAAATGAACTTAGAAATGCACAGGTCTCTCATCCTATTTTAGAACATCAATTTACGGAATTTTGTTAATTTTCATGAATCTTACAGACACTTTCTTCAATATAGTAGCAATAATATTTTAATTGGTGACATTTGGGGCATTACTGCCATAATCGCATATTGAACAAGGATCATCCCCAACAAGCACCCTCTATCATACTTCTTTTATTGTTTTACTTTTATTATTCTGCATTATAGATTTTTGCCTGCATAAATATCTGTGTGCTGTGTGTGTGTGTGTGTGTGTGTGTGTGTGTGTGTGTGTGTGTGTGTCACATTGCTGTGAATGCAATGTGGGTGCTGGGAATCGAACCCAGGAAGAGCAGCCTATGCTCTTGGCTGTTGAGCCATCTCTCCAGGCCTCATACTTCTTGTTGTTGTTTCATTTTGCTTCTTGAAGTAGAATCTTACTGTGTAGTGCTGGTTGGACTGAAACTTTTCCATGTACAACTCACTGGCTTCAAACTTGCAGTGATCCTCCTGACCCTGCTTCTAGAGTGTCAGGATCATAAGCGTGGCACATCTTTACAAAATGTCCTCTCACTTTCCATACTTCTCCAATTCTCCCCCTATTGGATCCCTGTTATAACCACGGCTGCTGTGGTGGGGGAAATGTGGGTTCAGTTATCTGCAATCTGAGTAAAGCTGACTTACTTGTTCTGCTTCCTCTTAGGTTCCTCCTCCTTCGAATAACAACTCTGCAAAGCTGGGGAGCTTTGATGAATGGCATACTGTGTTTTTACTTGAGTCAATCAGTTACCTTTTATAGTTAGTTACTCAACTATAGTTGAGCCTCATTCACAAACCTGTAAGCCCTCTAATAGCAGAAACTGTGTTTTATGTCTAGTCTGCTTTCTGTATCATTTGGCAATGACCATGTGTACTTAGTAGTCAATATATATTCTCAGAAATAAATTTAATCCAGTATGTATTGATGTAGTCTGTCATACTTGTCCTCTTAGTTATAAAAAAGTTAGATTCTATAGAAAGAACATTTCCGTTAAACTTCAGGATCTTTCTACAGATGTCTTTAAAATATTTAGGAGACTACGTTTTATTCATAAAATGATCGAAAATAATTTTAAAAAATGTGGTGCTAGGGCTGTAGCCTAAGAACACAGCCCTAGGTTGGATCCCAGTCACTGAAAACCAAACAAACAAAAGCTACACGCAGAAGCATTTTTAAAAGACAAGGTAGCTGCTCAGTTTGCAGTGCAGGAACTTCATTCCTCTGCAAGAGCAGCAAATGCGCTTCACTGCTGAGCCGTCTCTAACACAGTCTCACACCGTAGGTCAGGCTGACTGGAGCTTACTGTGTAGCCTATTCTAAAGAATGTCTTTATTTTAGTGTGTGTGTGTGTGTGTGTGTGTGTGTGTGTGTGTGTGTGTACACAGGTGCTGCCCGAGGAGGACAAAAGTCACAGGATTCTCTGCAGATGGAGTTTCAGGTGGTAGTGAGGTACATGACATGGGTATTAGGAACTGAACTCAGATCCTCTGCAAGAACAGGAAAACACTCTTAACTGATGATTCAACCCTCCAGCCCATGACCTCATTTTTTTAAGGCACTACAGTCAAGTAGAGCTGAATCTCTCGGGTAGGGAGTTAATTAAGTGTTGGAGATTGATTAAACCATTTGGTCTCATTTTCTAATTCTTTATTTGTATTGCAAGTAGTGATATTTTTTTCCAGCGTAAGTTGTTGGGATAGATTGAAATGTGTATATAAAGTACTCAGTACTCAATAGATACCAGTAGTTACTATCAGGTGACTGTTACTCAAAGCAGTCACTTTTACCATGGTAACCTCTAACCCGCCTACCTAGCATTGAATCATGCTCACACTCACACTTTCTTTTCGGTTATATATGCTTGAGTGTTCTACACATGGTTCACTTCTCTAAAATGATTTTTACTTTCTAGTTTGTCTTATAGTTCTTTATTTAATTTCTCTGTCTTAGAATTGATTCTTATACAATCTATTTACCTACTCCTTCAAAGTAGGTTAAGTGAAAATGGAGAAAGCCATTAGCTCGTGTGCAAGGGCTAACCAGACTCTAGAAATCAGTGTATGGAATATCAAACATAAGTCTTTTCCATCAAATACTATAAAGCTTGTGTATAGGATAAGGAATTCAAATCTTTTTCAACCCCCTCCCACAACCTTGTAAGACTTTTATGCAAATATTTCAGTCTCCTCATACCCTGTAAAACCTTTCCTCACACAAAGGTCCACTGCTGTAGTCCAGGAATTGGATGGCCTAGAGCAGTGATCCCGCCCTTTCTTCGTTTTCTGTGCACCAGTTCTTTCCAGACTAGCTAACTGAATTAAGACAATGAGGTCAGACCCCAGCCAATGGAGAAAAGCACAGTCACCGCCCGAGTGCATGAGTTAGAATGAAAAACAAGTGCACTTCCTGTCACAGTGTGTGCTCATCCAGAGTAAAGTTTGCCTTGTCCAGACACTTCCGTTGAAATAGTGCTCTCTTTCTTTGCAACCTCAAACTTATCTTTTTAGGATAGGGGTTAATTTATTCTTCTTTCATGTATTACATCCTGACAGCAGTTTCTCCTCCTTCCATTCCTCCCAATTCCCCTCCTCGCCTCCCTTCTCCCCAATATCCACTCCTCATTTCCCTCCAAAAAAGAGCAGGCCTCCCAGGGATATCAACCAATCACAGCATAACAAGTTACAGTAAGACTAGGCACAAACCCTCTTATCTTGTAAAGCTGTGTTACATTTGTTTATGTTGTGGACTATTATTTTAACTGCGTAAAGATGTATTACATTTGTTTCTGCTGCATTTGTTTAATTATGAAAAGATATATTACTGTTTCACCTTGCCTGCCTAAAGCACCTGATTGGTCTAATAAAAGGATGAATGGCCAATAGCTAGGCAGAGAAAGGATAGGCAGGGCTGGCAGGCAGAGAGAACAAATAGGAGGAGAAATCTAGGCTAGAATAGAATGAGAGGAAGAAGAAGAGAGGAGAGAATGAGGGAGACACCCAGGGCCAGAAGCCAGAGAGCTGGCCAGCCAGATATAGAGGCAGCAGGAAAGTAAGATATACAGAAAGAAAAGATTAAAAGCCCCGAGGCAAAATGCAGATAAAGAGAAATAGGTTAAGTTAAAAGAGCTAGCTAGAAACGAGTCTAAGCTAGGCTGAGCATTCATAACTAATAAGTCTCTGAGTCATGATTTGGGAGCTGGTTGGTGGCCCAAAAGGTAGACTCATCTCAAGGATGGATGAGGCAATTTAATAGGAGGTAACAATTTCAGACAAAAGAGTCTGAAACTCCCACTCCCACTGTTAGGAGTCCCACAAGAACACCAAGCTATACAACCATAACATACATATAAAGGACCTAGCTCAGACCCATACAGGCTCCATGATTGCTGTTTCAGTCTCTGTGAGCCCCTATGAGCCCTGCTTAATTGATTCTGTGGATCATGTTCTCATGGTGTCCTCGACCCCTCTGGTTCCTGAGATCCTTCCTCTCTCTCTTTTACAGGGATCCCCTGGCTCCACCTAATGTTTGGCTGTGGGTCTCTGCATCTGCTCCAATCAGTTGCTGGATGAAACCTCTCTGATGATGCTGGGGCTAGGCTCTGATCTATGATATAGTAGGATATCATTAGGATTCATTTTGTTGACTTTTTTTTTTTCCTTTTGGCCAGTCGTGTCAGGTTCTATCCTAGGTCTCTGAACTCTCCAGCTTCTGGTTCCTGGCCATCTAGGCAGTGTCAGGAGTGGGTTCCCTCTTGTGGCACCGGCCTCTAGTTGGACCTCTTGGTTGGGCACCATTGCCCCAGCACATCTTGCAGGCAGGACAAATTGTAGGTTAAAGGTTCTGTGGCAGGCTGGATGTCCCAGTTGCACCACGGGAAGCCTTGCCTGGTCACAGAAGGTGGCCGGTTCAGGCTCCGTATCCCCCCCATTACTAGGAGTCTTCACTAGGGTCACCCCTGTAGATTCCACGGAGTTTCCACTGCACTAGGTTTCCACATCACTCCCCCTCCAATTCCAGTTGTCTCTCCTTCCATCCCCCCTGCCACTTAATCGCTCCTGTTCCCATCCCCACCCACTCCCAGTCCACACGAAAAATCTATTCTATGTTCCCTTCCCAGGGAGATCCATGCATCCCCTTGTGATTTGTCCTTGTTATTTAACTTCGCTGGGTCTGTGGATTGCAGCATAATTATCATTTACTTAACAGCTAATATTCACTTATAAGTGAGTGCATACCATGTTTGTCTTTCTGGGTCAGAGTTACCTCACTCAGGATGATTTTTTTTCTAATTCCATCCATTTACCTGCAAATTTTATGATTTTTTTCACAGCTGAGTAATACTCCATTTTGTAAATGTACCATATTTTCTTTATCCATTCTTCAGTTAAGGGACATCTAGGTTGTTTCCAGTTTCTGGCTATTATGGATAAAGCTGCTATAAACATAAATGAACAAGTGCTCTTGTGGGAGGATGGAGAAACTCTTGGGTATATGCCCAGGAGTGGTATAGTTATGTCTTCAAGTAGATCAATTCCCAATTTTCTGAGGAGCGGCCATATTGATTTCCAGAGCGACTGTACAAGTTTGCACTCCCACCAGCAATGGAGGAGTGTTCCCTTTGCTCCACATCCTCTCCAGCATGAGCTGTCACTTGTGTTTTTGATCTTGGCCATTCAGACAGGAGTAAGGATGGAATCTCAAAGTAGTTTAGATTTGCATTTGATGGGAGAATTCCCACAGAGCTACAATCAGTTGGACTTGGAGTGTTAGCACCTAACTTTGTTCTGCCTTTTGTGGTTGCTACCTCCTGTCTCTTCTGTTGGCAGTCTTATTTGAGAGCTTTTCTAGGGGATTAAAGCCTATGCAAACTTAGTTTAAGAACAACCCAGAACACTGTGGTATTCTTTACTGAGAATTTGCATTTGGCATTGTCCCTCTGGGGGGCTTAGACAGGAAGCTTTGGTATAGGAATTGACTTGCTAAGGGTGTGAATTGTATAACAATAAAAGGGCCCTTAGAGAGAAATCGGCACTGTAGCTGGGAAAGGCTAAAGATTCATCCTCTTCTGTACTCCCTTCCATGGACCCGTGTGAACCTACATCCACACCGGATATACAACATGCGTTTCCCTGATAGCTAAGGATGTTGAACATTTAAGTGTTTCTCAGCCATTTGAGATTCCTCTATTGATATGTACCCCAATTTGTAATTGGAATATTTGGTTTTCTGATATCTAGTTTCTTGAGTTCTTTATATATTTTGGATATTAATCTTCTATTGGATGTGGAGTTGGTCAAAATCTTTCCCCATTTTATAGGCTGCCACTTTGTTCAAATGACAGTGTCCTTTGCCTTACAGAAGCTTATCAGTTTCATGAAGCCCCATTTATTAATTGTTGATCTTAGTGTCTATGCTAATGGTGTTTTGCTCAGAAAGTCTTCTCCTGTGCCAATGAGTTCAAGGCTTTTTCCCATTTTCTCTTCTATCAAGTCCAGTGTATCTGGCTTTATGTTGAGGTCTTTGATCTGCTTAGACTTGAGTTTTGTGCAGAGTGATAAGTATGGATCTATTTGCATTCTTCTACATATAGTCGTCCAGTTAGATCAGCACCATTTGTTGAGGATGCTTTCTTTTTTCCCTTATGTTTTTCTGGCTTCTTTATCAAAAATCAGGTGTCCACAGGTGTATGGATTTACATCTGGGTCTTCAATTCAATTCCATTGATCAATGTGTCTGTTTTTAATGCCAATATCACAAAGTTTTTATTATTATAGCTCTGCAGTACAGCTTGAAATCAGGGAAGGTGATACCTCTGGAACATCTGTTATTGTTCAGGATTATTTTAGCTATCCTGGGATATTTTGTCCATATAAAGTTGAGTGTTGTTCTTTCAAGGTCTTAAAGAACTGTGTTGGAATTTTGATGGGGATTGCATTGAATCTGTAGATTGCTTTTGGCAGGATGGCCATTTTTACTGTTACCCCTACTGATCCGTGAACGTGGGAGATCTTTTTATCTCCTGATATCTTCTTCAATTTATTTCTTCACAGACTTGAAGTTTTTCTCATACAAGTCTTTCACTTGCTTGGTTAGAGTACTTTGACTTCTTCCTTCCAATTTGTATCCCCTTGATCTTCTTCAGTTGTCTTATTGTTCTAGCTAGAACTTCAAGTGCTATATTAAATAGATAGGGAGAGAGTGGACAGCCTTGTCTTGTTCCTGCTTTTAGTGGAATTTTTTTTGTTTCTCTCCATTTGATGTTGGCAATTCGATTGCTATAAATTGCCTTTATTAGATTTAGGTATGTCCCTTGTATCCCTAACCTCTTCAAGATTTTTATCATGAAGGGGTATTGGATTTTGTCAACGTTTTTTTTTTCAGCATCTAATGAGGTGATCATCTGATTTTCATATGTCGAACTCTCTCTGTATCTCTGACATGAAGCCTACTTGATCATAGTGAATGATCTTTTTGATGTGTTCTTGGATTTGGTTTTCAAGTATTTTATTGAGTATTTTTTGCATCCATGTTCATAAGGGAAATTGGTCTGTAATTATTTTTCTTTGTTGAATCTTTGTGTGGCTTGGGTATCAGAGTGACTGTGGTCTCACGAAATGTGTTGGCAATGTTCCTTCTGTTTCTGTTTTGTGGAATAATTTGAGGATAATTGGTGTTAGCTCTTCTTCGAGAGTCTGGTAGAATTCTGTGTTAAACCCGTCTGGTTCTGGGCCTTTTTTGGGTGGGGGAGACTTTTAATGACTGCTTCTATTTCCTTAGGGGTTATAGGTGTATATATATTGTTTATCTAATCTTAATTTAACTTTGGTAAGTGGCATTTATCGAGACTATTGTCCATTTCTTGTAGATTTTTCCAATTTTGTGGAGTACTAGTTTTTAAAGTATGACCTAATGATTCTTTGGATTTCCTTGGTGTCTGTTGTTATGTCTACCTTTTCGTTTCTGATTTTTGTTAAGTTGGATATTCTTTCTCTAACTTTTAGTTAGTTTGGATAAGAGTTTGTCTATCTTGTTGATTTTCTCAAAGAACCAACTCTTTGTTTCATTGATTCTTTGTATTGTTCTCTTTGTTTCTATTTTATTGATTTCAGCCCTCAGTTTGATTATTTACTGCTATCTACTCCTCTCGGGTACACTTGCTTCTTTTTGTTCTAGAGCTTTTAGGTGTGCTGTTAAGTTGCTAGTATGAGATCTTTGCAATTTCTTTATGTAGGCACTTAGTGCTATGAACTTTCCTCTTAGCACCACTTTCATTGTGTCCCATGAGTTTGTGTATGTTGTGCATTCATTTTCATTGAATTCTAGGAAGTCTTTAATTTCTTTCTTTCTCTCTCTCTTTCTCTTTCTTTCTTTCTTTCTTTCTTTCTTTCTTTCTTTCTTTCTTTCTTTCTTTCTTTCTTTCTTTCTTTCTTTCTTTCTTTCTTTCTCCCTTGACCCAGCAGTCATTCAGTGGTGAGTTGTTCAGTTTCCATGAGTTTGTAGTCTTCCTGGTATTTCTGTCGCTGTTGATACTCAGCTTTAATCTCTGGTAGTCTGATAGGATGCAGGGGGTATTTTAATCTTCTTGTATTTGCTGAGACTTGCTTTGTGACCCAGTATGTGGTCAATTTTGGAGAAAGTTCTGTGAGGTGCTGAGAAGATGGTTTATTCTTTTGTTTTTGGATGAGATGTTCAATAGATAACTGTTACGTTCATTTGCTTTATAACTGCTGTTAGCACCAGTGTTTCTCTGTTTAGTCCTTGTCTGGATGACTGTTTATGGTGGTATTTTATTTGTACTGAAATGTGATTTTAATTGTATGTTAATAAATAAAGTTGCCCGGAGGTCAGAGCTATTAGAGCCATAGCAAGAGCGTGGAGGTGGTGACGCATGCCTTTAATCCCAGCACTTGGTAGACAGAGCTAGGTAGATCTCTGTATGTAAAAGGATACAGCCAGCATTGGAGACACACACCTTTAATCTCAATCCCAACCATAGAAGACCTGAAAGTCTCTACAGACAGGCAGTGAGGAGGCAGTCATGTGTTTGGGTTTACAACCAATGAGAAGGCAGAATCGAAAGTCTTTATAAAGACAAACACACAGGAAGTAGGTCCCTTTCGGAGAGCTCTCTTGGCTGAAGCAGGAAGGGTAAGGCTCTTAGTTCTGACCTCTTGGCTTTCTTCTCTGAATCGGCTCTGTGTTTCTTATTTAATAAGACGGTTGGTTGCATCTACAACTGTTCATTGGTGAGAGTGGGGTGTTGAAGTCTCCCACTATTATTGAGGGGGTCCCATGTGTGATTTAAGCTTTAGTAATGTTTCCTTTACAAGTGTGGGTGCTCTTGTGTTTGGGGCCTAGATGTTAAGAACTGAAACATCCAGTGGAAACACCCTGGAATCTAGGAGAGTGACCCCTAGTAAAATCTCCTAGTAATGGGAGGGACAGATACAGAGTTGTAACCAGCCATCTTCTATATCCAGGAAAGGCTCCCAGCAGCAAGACTGGAGTCGATGCAGAGAACCACAGCCAAAACACTAGGCAAAGCCAGGGGAACCCCACAGAAGAGGAAGAGGAAGGATTGTAGGAGACAGAGGAGTTGAGGACACCATGAAAACACGGTCCACAGAATCAACTAACCAGAGCTCATAGGGGCTCACAGACACTGAAGCGACAATCACAACCTGTAAGGGTCTGTGCTGGATCCTCTGTATGTATGTTGTGGTCATATAGTTTGGTGTTCTTGTGGGAACTCCTAAGAGCAGGAGTGGGAGGGGGGCTATCTGTGATGCCTTTGCCTGTGCATAGGACCCTTATCCTCTTATTGGATTGCCTCGTCTAGCCTTGATATGAGTGTTTGTGCCTAGTCTTATTGTAATTTTTATTCCGTGTTTGGTTATGTCCCTGGGAGGCCTACTCTTTTTTTTTTTTTTTTTTTTTTTTGAAGAGAAATAGAGGAGGAGTAGACCTGAGGGAGAGGGGAGGTGATGGTGGGCCTGGGATGAGTGGAAGGAAGGGAAACTGCAGTTGGAGTATAACATGTAAAGAATAAAAATAAAAAATATTGAAACATCATCTTGGTGGATTTTTCCTTTGATGAATATGAAGTGTTCTTCTCTTTTGACTAATTTTGTTTTGAAGTCTATGTTGTTAAATATTAGAATGGCTAGACCAGGTTGCTTCTTAGGTCCATTTGCTTGAAAAATATTTTTCCAACCCTTTACTCTGAGGTAATGTCTGTCTTTGATGTTGAGATGTTTTTCTTGTATAGAGCAGAAGGATGGATCATGTTTTCACAGCCATTCTGTTAGTCTGTTTCTTTTCATTGGGGAATTGAGTCCATTGATATTGAGAGGTATCAATGACCAATGGTTTGTTGGGTTTTTTTGTTTTTGTTTTTGTTGTTGTTTTTGTTTGTTTTCTTCCAAGACAGAGTTTCTCTGTGTAACCCTGGCTGTCCTGGAGCTTGCTCTGTAGACCATGTTGGCCTCAAACTCAGAGATCTGCCTGCCTCTGTTTCTCAAGTGCTGAGATTAAAGGTGTGTGCCACCACTGCCTGGCAACCAATAATTGTTAATTCCTGTTATTTTGTTGTTGTTGTTGGTGGTGGTGGTAGTGTGTGTGGGAGGGTGTTGGTGGGTGTGTGGGTGTCCCTTCTTTTTTTTTTACTTTAGAAATGGTTTTATTTATGCACAAATAATAAGCAACATTCTATCCATAAATTCTATTTTCCAAAAATAATTGTTTGTTTAAGAAAATCAAAAATGCTGGGTGTGATGGTGTACACCTTTAATCCCAGCACTCAGGAGGCAGAAACAGGTGGATCTCTGAGTTTAAGGCATCCTGGTCTACATAGTGAGTTTCAGGACAGCCAGAGCTACATAATATGAGAGACTCTGTCTCAAAAAACCGAAAAAGAAAACCACATAATAAATTTTAAAAGGCACCAATATTCTTCTGCTTCTAGACCATTGCTGGGCTGGAGAGAATTGGAGGGGAGGGGTGTTGGGCCAGAAGTCACAACTTGGAATTGAGCATTCTCCAAAGCAGTAAGAAGGTACCATTCTGGCAAAGTTTATTCAACCACGTCCCACCCCCACCCTCACAGGCCGCCTATTGGAATGGCTGAAGCGGGGTGGACAGCCCAGCCTAATTCATCTGCCTTGTAGCATTGTATGCCTCCAGCATGCAACTCTAAGAAGCTACTAAGGAGACTAAAGCAAAGCAAGAGACTGAGGTTGTCCTGAGAATGGTTAGTTCCTTGTTGTGACCTCTGCTTCAATGATGTTAAACAGACTCTCCTAGTGCAAGGAAAATATTACATCGTGGCAGATTTCACACTAGCAAGACAGTCAGCACAGAAATGTTGCCTGGTGCCATTAAGCAACAACTCAAACCATGGTATGCCCAGAGTTTGTGCCTTCATCTTCACACAAACCTTTGTGTTTATGTGAGCATAGCACGGTGACGCAGAACATTGAGCTAAGATCTAACACCCACGACGGATGCTTTTACAGTCTGCAATATAAGAGGGAAGCTCGTGAATCACCTTTGTCTGAGGGACCTTACATAACCAATCAGTAACTTAGGGATCGACAGTCTCCACTGGTTTCCAGTGTGTCCAGGGCTGGTTGCAGGAGGCACCGTTAGGAAGCATCCTCCATGTCCACATCCTCCTGCAACTGCTGGACCATTTTTTCTTCCAGCTGCTTTCCTTTGCCTGCAAGAGGAGCCCGGATAAGATGGATGCTCTGCTTGACTTCTTCGATGTCCTGAACCTTCTGTAGCTCTTTGTTTTTCTTCAACCTGTTCATTATAAACTTAGCCTGGCGTTTCTGCTTGATCTCTTCAGCCCTCTTCATTGCATCCATGGTTTTACTCCAGAGCTCTCGCTGGTATTTCACAGGTTCATTTCTACGTTTTTCAAATTCAAATGAGTTGTCCACGGTGAGCTCCTTGCCAGCTGCTTTCCGGAAGGCTTTAGTCCACCTGACCTTGCGTGGGTTCCGCTTCTTCTTGAAGTTTTTATGACACTTGGATTTGCAGAATCGGAACACCTTGCAGTCGTTGCGGACGAACATCATGCCGTGGCCCGGGTAGATGAGCCCGGAACAGAAGTAACGTTTCTGGATCCTCATGTGGACTCCGCGTGGGACCCACTTCCTAGGCGCCGAGCTGAAGAGCGGGTGTCCCTTCTTTTGGTTTTGCTGGTGCGGAATTATTGATTACCTGTGTTTTCTTAGGTGTAGTTAATCTCTTTGGTTCAGCGTTTTCCCTCTAGTACCCTCTGTAGGGCTGAGTTTGTGGATAGATACTGTTATATTTTATTTTGTCATGGAATATCTTTTTTTGTCCATCTATGGTGACTGAAAATTTTGCTGGGTACATTAGTCTGGGCTGGCATCTGTGGTCTCTTAGAGTCTGCAGCACATCTGTCCAGGCCCTTCTGGATTTTAGAGTCTCCATTGAGAAATCAGGTGTAATTCTAGTTGGTCTGCCTTTATATGTTATTTGGCCTTTTCCCCCTGCAGTTTTAATATTCTTTCTTTGTTTGGATGTTTAGTGTTTTGATTATTATGTCTATTTGGTGTTCTGCAAGCTTCTTGTACCTTTATAGGCATCTCCTTCTTTAGGTTAGGAAAATTTTCTTCTGTGATTTTGCTGAAAATATTTTCTGGGCCCTTGAGCTGGGCCTCTTCTCCTTCTCGTATTCCGTTATTCTGAGGTTTGGTCTTTTCATAGTGTCCCAGGTTTCCTGGATATTTTGTGTCAGGTTTTTAGATTTAACATTTTCTTTGACCATTGTATCTATTTTTTTCTGTTGTATCTTTAATGCCTGAGATTCTCTCTTCCATTTCTTGTATTCTGTTGGTGATGTTTGCATCTGTAGCTCCTGTTAGCTTGCCTAGATTTTCCATTTCTGGAATTCCCACAGTTTGTGTTTTCTTTATTGCTTTTATTTATATTTTCAGGTCTTTAACAGTTTTATTGATTCCCTTCAACTTTTTTTTTCTTGGATTTAAGGGATTTATCCATTTCCTCTTTAAGGAGTTCTGTAGACTGAAGTTTCTTGGTCCCACTCCTACCTGGGCAACAACCATTTTTATAAAATAATCACTCAGAGGCTTAATATTAATTATAAACTGTTTGGTCTATGGTTCAGGCTTATTGCTAGCTAGCTCGTATATCTTAAATCAATCCATTTCTATTAATCTGTGTATCACCACATGTCTTGTGGCTTTACCTGTGTTCTATTACATCTTGCTCCCCTGGTGGCTCCCGGTGGCTCCTCCACTCTGCCTTTCTTCTCCCTGTGTCTCTCTTGGATTTCCAGCCTGGCTATATCCCGTGTTGCCATAGGCCAAACAAAACAGCTTCTTTATTAACCAATGGTAGCAATACATATTCACAGCATACAGAAAGACCCTTCCCACAGCAAAGTTCTATCATCTTCATAAGGTTGTGATAAGATCTTTTTCTTGTGCTTCTGCTGCACTGGCAATTTTGGGGCTTGCTGTAGTAGGACAGCTGGCCTCTGGTGGTGACATATTGCCCTGGCTGTTATTGTGCTCTTGTAGTGGTGTGTAGGTATCTATGTTTGGGGTGATTATAGGTCTAGGTGACAATTTCTGAGTTTGTCTTTGCTGAATGGGTGTTTTGTTCCTCAGTTTCTGTTTTCTCTCAAGGTCTTCTGGTCTGGTGGCCTGGTGTTCTGAGCAGCTGGAGTGGCCTCTGGTCCAGCAGGGAGTCTCCCTGAGTTGTAGGTGGGGACATAGCAATGGGGAAAGGTGAGGAGGATAATGTTGGGGGGCAGAGCAACAAGACAGTGGAGGGGGTCTGCAGCCAGGCAGCCTATCTGGAGTTCTGGTGGCCAGTGTGGTCTCTGGTCTAGCAGGGAGTCTCCTCCTGAGTTCGCCTACCTGTTCTTTTGGCTGGCATGGTCTGTATCTGAGCAGGGGATGTCAGTTTGAGTTGGGGGTGGGCACAGCAGCAGGAGCAGGTGGTGGGGAGGGAAGGGGTGGCAGTGGATTGGGTTTTTGGGAACCAAACCTAGAGAGAGGGAGGGAGAGTTCCGTGGTCTGGCCAGCATCTCGAACTTATTTCTAACAGTACGTAATTTGCTTATAGTTAAACATGTCTTAGCTTGAATTGTCAGCTTGACACAGCCTAGAGTCATGTGAGAGGAAAGCCAAGATTGAAGAGTCTCCTAGATATTTGGTGTTCTGCAAGCATGTCTGTGGGCATGTCTGTCGGGGATTGTCTTGACTGCTTTTACTGATGTGGGCTCAGCCCATTGTAGGTGGTACCATTCCTAGGTAAGTTGTTCTCAGTTGTGTAGCTGGAATTTTTCTGGTCTTGCCTGGCTGGTCAGGACAAATCTCTCTCACCCGCCAGACCTGCAGCTGCTCAGACCCAACCAAGTAAACACACAGAGACTTATATTTCTTATAAACTGTATGGCCGTGGCAGGCTTCTTGCTAACTGTTCTTATATCTTAAATCAACCCATTTCTATTAATCTATAAGTTGCCACGTAGCTTGTGGCTTACTGGTATCTTAACATCTGCTTCTCATCGTGGCGGCTGGCAGCGTCTCTCTCCCTCAGCCTTCCTGTTCCCAGAATTCTCTTCTCTCCTTGTCCCACCTATACTTGCTGCCTGGCTACTGGCCAATCAGCATTTTATTTATACAGAGCTATATCCACAGCACAGTTGTGTTAAAAAGCTAGCTAAGCACGAGTCAGAAAGCAAGCCTGTGAGCAGAATTTCTCTTTGGTTCCTGCTTCAGTTTCCTGTTAGAGCTCCTGCCCTGAATTTCCTCAGTGATGAACTATAATCTGGAAGTATAAACCCAACAAACACTTTCCTCCCCAACTTTCTTTTGGTTAGAGTGTTTTATCGCAGCAAGAGAATCAAATTAAAACATTGATCTATTATTTGTTGTTGTTGTCTAATAGTTCTATAATTTTTATTTATTTACTTTAATTAATATATATTTACATCACTCCCCCTTCTCTTTCCTCCCTCCAACCACTCCCATGTCCCCTTTTCCAATTCCTCCCATGTTTCTTCCCTCATTCTTTCTCAAATTGATGGCCTCTTAAAATGATTATTGTTGCAAATATATGCATAAACCTATAAACACAACCTGTTGATTCTGTGTGTGTGTGTGTGTGTGTGTGTGTGTGTGTGTGTGTGTGACTTCAGGGCTGACCTCTTTGTCTTGGATGATCAATTAAAGAGCTCATCCCTGGGAGAAGCTGCGGCTCCTTCTCTCAGCAGTCTCACAGCTGGTCCCAGTGGATGGCCATGGGGTATCCAACCGCAACAGATACACCTGTAACACAGTTCCTTCACTGAAGGCTCAGGAACGTTGTAGAAGAGAGGACAGAAAGACTCTAAGAGCTGGGGACCAGGAAGTCTGTTGCTGTTGTTTGACTTTTGTGTCAAGGTCTTGCTATTCATCCAGGTTGTCCTGAAACTTACTAGGTAGTCAAGGATAACCTCCTACTCATCCAGCCTCCACCTCCCAAATGTGTGGATTATGGGTATATACAGAGCTCTGTTGACTTTAATCTTTTAAATCCTTTGAACAACATAACCTCAAAAATCACCAAAATCATTATACAGCTCTTGTTAAAATCCTTTGAACAACATAACCTCAAAAATCACCAAAATCATTATACAGTTCTTGTTAATACATTTAAATGTGACTCTCAGCCTGGGCTTGGTAATTTAGGGCTGTAATCTCAGCACACAGAAGCAGAAATGGCAATAGGGTTGCAGGGATCTTGAGGCTAGTCTGGCTACAAAATACAAGAGTCACAATGACAGAAAGGGTAGCGTTTTTCCCTTGGGAGGCCCTTGCAATTCTAGTGCATGCATGACTGTCCTTGTATGTGTCTGTCTTCCTCTCTCTTAATGTCCGTGTTTAAATCTATAGTAACACCTGGGTATTGTGATGGTCTGTGTTGTCAACTTGATAGGCTCCAGAATCGCCTGGAGATGGGCCTGTTGGCATACACTAGGGGATTGCCTTGATTTCACTAATTGAGGTGGGAAGACCCACTCACTATAAATGAGATCCTTTCTTAATAAACTGTGTTGGCTTCTTACTGACTTTGTTTGGAATTCTGTAACATCACCAAGAACCACAGCCTTGGGCTGGTGAGATGGTTCAGCGTGTTTAAAGGTACGTGCTCCACCAGCCTGACAACCCAAGCTTGATGCCTGAACTCAGAACCCACATACAGTGGAAGGAACAAGCCAGCTTCACGAAGTTATTCCCTGACCTCCACACATGCACAGTGGAACTTGTGAGACACACACACACACACACACACACACACACACACACACACACCCCATAGGCACACACTAATACATACAATAAATTAAAAAAAATAAATTCTAAGATTCTGAAGAGCTTCCAATCAACAAAGTAAAGTGAAGTACTTTTTAAAAAGAGAGAAGAATCATGGCTTCACTTAATTTTTTCCCAAGATTTAAAGTTTTGATTATTTATTTTTAATTTATGTGTATGTCTGTGGATAGACACAGACGAGTACAGGGGCCTGTGGAAGTATAGGCATTGGCTCCTCCTGGAGCTGGAATTACATGTGAGCCTCTTGACCTGGCATGAAGTCAGGGTCCTCTGGAAGAGCAGTACAAGCCCTTAACTACTTAGCCATCTCTCTAGCCCCCTGATAAAAGACTTTTCTTGTTTTGTTTCATTTTTAATAATTCTTAGGCTGCTGTGAGGGACTGGAGAGAGCCCCTCTCCCCCTGACATGTGTACTGAGTACTAGTCAGTCCTTCTCAGGATGGCCTCATACTTTGCCATATATATTTATTAAATCCAGATGCCTGTTAATTTGAAAAATGGAAGCAATTGTTTTCTTTTTCTGTTTCCTGTTGGAGTAATGTAATCCTGGAAATGCTTTCCTCCTGCTTTATGAAAATATCAGGTACTTAGCTAATTAAAAGTGCTACTCTTAGAGACTTGTTTATTTAAAAAAGTGTCAACTTTCAGGATGTTTTGTGTAAGTCTCAATAAAATTACGTAGAAAATGACCAAATGCTCTTTTTCCATAAGCTGTCCTTGAGGTCACCACTACCTGACAATGGCCAAAAACAAAAATGATCTGAGGACTGCAACCTGATAAGATCCAATTGATGTCATGGTAATTATACCAAGTACCATCCAATCACTAGGTAGAATTTACCGTTGATCCCTGGGCTTAGGTGCAGGTGGGAACATGCAATTTGTATTCCCCTGCTGCTATAAAAGACAGTGGGAGATTTTATTAGATGCAGTTACTGAACTGTCCCTCTTCAGATCTACAATCAACTGCCTGGAACACATCCCTCAAAAAGTCCAGGTGAAGGTAATGTGATGAACTAATTTGGGGTATTTTAATTCAGGAGTGAAATATTTGAGACCATGGGAAGGACTTTTCCTCACAAACCTTGGTAAGAAGTTAGGCATTTACTAATTGTCTTTACAGTGCTCATGACTGAGTTAGGAGGAAGTCTGTAAAAATGTAGTATGTGATCATAAGCTAAATAAGATGTTATCTAGCAGAAGCCAGAAACCAAGTGTCTCCTGCTGAGATGCTGGAGTACCTGTCACAATCTGAAATATTTTCTCATTTGAAGGACATTCATCTGAGTGTCTCTCAAAGACCAGACAGAGGGCAAGTAGACATTTATGTAAGTAGCTGGTATTATTATCAGTTTTGGATGATTTGTAACTAAATTTTCAAGTTGGCTATCAATAAAACAACTCGCTTGTTTAGTGAAATGACCACATCTCCAGTATATTTTGAATAAATGCTTTAGTGTGTTTAATTATATCACTGGAACTTGAGCATTGTTTTCTTTTTCTTTTTCGTATTCTATGAAATAACAGTTGGTAGTATTTGCCAGGTATTCTTGATGACCTTGCAATAATAAATCACTTTCCAAGTCTGAGTGGGTAGTTGTAATGAGCTTTTGAAAAAATTTTTCAGCTACCTTATAATTGGCATATTACGTGAGTACTGGACATTCTTGGATCCAACCAACCTCAAGTTAAAAAAACATTATCAATTCAATTATTTCTTGAGCAATAAAATATAACAGATATTTACATAACACTTGTATTCTTTTAAATATTATCAGTAATCTAGAGATAATTTAAAGTACAGAGGAAGTGTATGGGTTCTATGCAAATATGCCATTTGACAGAAGGTGACTGAGCATCCAAGGACTTGGTCTGGGAGGCTGCCCTCGGAACTGACCCTACATAGATACCGGGAAACGACCGTAATTACATTTGTGTTAGCACTCATTGAAATAGTGATTGTTTGGGAAACTGAAAATAGAAAATAAGAAGAACACTTTTGTTCCTCTTTCTCAGTATCGACAAATAGGATTTGGGCTCCAGTGAGGAGTGGCAGGTCTAATACGTTCCTTGGGTATGAGAAACAGCCACCGCATTTCAATATGACTTTCTGCTTCCAAAGGACTATAAGTTTGTTTTCTATTCAAGAGTAAAATATTTTACATTAAAAGAGGAATTTGTTTTTTGGACACAGGTTAGTTAGTATAGTTCAGACTATATGGCCTGGAACTTGCTATACAGCCAAAGATAACCTTGAACTCCTGAAAATCTTTTCTCTACCTCTCTGTATGCTGGGATTGCAGGTAGAAGAGGAATCTTTTAAGTTTCTGAAGATTTCTCTTAACTAATTACTGGAGGGTCTGGAGAGATGGCTCAGCAGTTAAGTACATTTACTGCTCTGGCAAAGGATCCAGGTTTGGTTTCCAGCACCCACGTTGGCTGGCTCTTTCCAGGGAATCTGACACCTTCTTCTGGACTTCTAGGACACCTGCATATATGTGGTGCACATAGAGACAAGGAGGTGCACATATACATGAAATAAAATAAAAAATACTTAAAGGACAATTCTTGATATAGAGCTGGGTGTGGTACCACACCTATAATAACACCACTTGGCGACCAAGGCACTAGGGTAACTGTATATTTGAGGTCAGGCACTTCTGGGCTACATATCGAGACCTTGTCTCAAAAACGAAGACCAAGACAAAACAAAAAAATAATTGCTTTAGGGCCAGGAAGATGGCTCAGCAGATAAGGGTGCTTGCCACCAAGCCTGACAACCTGAGTTTCATTCATGGAATCTACTTGGTAGGAGAGAAGTGACTCCCAGAGATTTTCCTCTAATTCTCAAACTTACACTGGGTGGTAAAATCACACCCTACCCCACACAATAAATTAGTGTAAATTAAAAATTATGTCTTTAATTGTTTTGTCCAAGGTCTCATTCTTAGCCGAGGCTGTCCTTGAACTCACACCTCAGCCTTCTGAGTGCTGATATTACAGATGACAAAACTGCTCCATTTAATACTAATTTAATTATTCAAAATATTGGTCACTCAAAAATATTTATTATCATTATTATGATAGTGTGTGTGTGTGTGTGTGTGTGTGTGTGTGTGTGTGTGTGTGTATTGGGCATGACAAGGTGCACATGCGGAAGCAAGAGGACATCTCTGTGAAGTCAGCTTTCTCCTACCTCTGTGTGAGCTTTGGGGATGAAACTCAGTACATCAGGATTTAGCCACAAGTACCCTTACTCACTGAGCCATCTGGCTGTCCCTTGAACTATTTTTAAAACATCAAAAGTCATCATCACTTATGAAAGGTTTATATGAGTTCCGTTGCAAATTCAAATTTGGTGTTTTAATTTTTACTGTTTACGTATTTCTTTGTGTGTGGACACCCGTGTGCCACGGTGTGAGAGTGGAGGTCAGAGGACAACCTTGGGTATGAGCCCTTGTCTTCCACCTTGCCTGAGCCAGGGCCTCTTATTGTTCGCTGCCACTGATGCCAGGCGAGCTGGTCAGCTTCCCAAGGTCCTGCCCCTGCTTCCCGTCTCCCACTGAACACTGCTGTACTGAGTGGGCTGAGGAGAGGAGCATAGTTTTGCAATTAGGAAGCTTTCAAATTGGGTGTGGTGGCACACTCTTTTAATTCCAGTACTCGGACTGAGTGAGGAGGATTGCTTCGAGGTTCAAGGCTAGCTTTGGCTACATGGTGAGTACCAGACCAGCTAGGGTTACACGGCACACCTTGTCTCAAAAAACAAAATAAGCCAACCAGCTTCCTCCGCCCCCCAAAAAAAGCTTTCACATGGATAGGAAGATGATGTGTGTCCGCTAGCTGGCAGGCTGTGACATCGCTTATGAATTATGAGATAGGTGAATATAGTAGAAGGAATTGTTTCTTATGGCTTTGACATTGATAGCAACCTTCATATGGAGTGGGCTGTTCCTTAAAGAACGCCGAAATGGATGGACTGAGAAGAAAAAATGGTCTTGGAGATCAAGTTGAAGCAATAATTATTTTCTTAGATTTACATTCTTTTACATGTTTTAATTATTTATTTAATTTAGACAGTGTCTTACTATATATCCTTGGTTAGCTTGGAACTCAATATGTAGACCAGGCTAGCCTCACACTCAGATTCTCCTGCCTTTGCTGGCTGAGTGCTGGGATTAAAGGTGGGTGCCCCCCACCACCAGGATTCCCACTGTTTTGATGTGGTAAGTGGCAGGAAGTGAGGGTATGCTGAAGTGGGGATCAGCCTGGGATTTGATAAGCCTGGCATTTCTGCAGTCTTCCTTCAGAGTACCAAAACAGGTTAGGATTAAGAAACCTGAGTTTAGATTGATCACAGTTTTGCAAAGTAATATACATTGCAAGTGAATATAGTTTTTTTTTCTGCTTGAATTCTTGAGTTTTCAAGTTGTAAAGCAGAAAAGTGTAACCTGTCACAGTGGCACATGCTGTCATTCCAGCAAGCAGAAGGGTAGAAAAGTGTGACCTGTCAGGCATGGTGGTGTGTGCCTGTCACCCCAGCAAGCAGGAGGGGAGGTAGGAGAATTCCAGGAGTTCAAGTCTAGCCTGACTATATGGTGAGTTCCAGACCAAGCTGGGCTATAGAGTGGAACCTCAAAAAGTGCTCAAAATTGTTAGCAATTCGGGAAATGCAAATTAAAGCAATCCTGAGATTTTCTCTTTTTGGTTTGTTTGTTTTTGTTTGTTCGGTTTTCGAGACACTGTTTCTCTGTGTAGTCCTGCCTATTGTGAACTCACTCTGTAGCCCAGGCTGGTGCTGAACTCAGAGATCTGCCTGCCTCTGCCTCCGAAGTGCTGGGATTGTACCATCACCTCCTGGCTTGAGATTTTATCTTATCCCAGGCAGAATGGCTGAGATCAAGATAACAACTGACAACAAATGCTGGCATGGATGTGGGGAGATGGACATGCTCATTCGCTGTTGATGGAATTGTAAACTGACACAGCCACCATGGAAACCAATGCAGTGAATTCTTGAAAAATTAAAAAGAGATCTTCCGTATGACCCAGCTATACTACTTCTTGGTATATGCCCAAAGGACTCAGCATGCTACTCCACAGACGATCTGCTCAGCCATTTTCATTGCTACTTTATGCAAATAGTTAACAAGTCAAAGCAACCTAAATGCCCTTCAATTGTTGAATGGGTAATGGAAACCTGAGGCATCTACACAATGGAACCCTATTCAGTTGTAAAGAAAAGTAAAATAATGAAATTTTCAGGTAAATAGATAGAACTAGAAAATATTATGTTGAATGAGACAGCACAGACCCAGAAAGACAAAAGACACATATTTTCTCTTAGTTGTCGATGTGAGTGTTGAGTCTTTAGATGCTAGTATATAGCCTGGTGTACCAGCAACACCAGGAAAGTAAAAAGGGACCATGGTGGAACATAGGGGAGAACAGGGGCACCAGAGAAGGGAGCCATAGGACATGGTTAGGTTAGCAGTAGGAAAGGGAATGGGGGAAATGGATGAGGAAGACTTACCTAGGGAAGAAGAAGGAGGGGGCAATACAGAGGACGTGAAAAGGATGAGGGATAAATGGCACTAAGGATGTTTGGGGAAGCTATAGGGAATACTATTTTATTGGTACTTAAAATCGCATATAGTCTATATGAGTTTATGTATCCATGTATGTATGTATGTATGTATGTATGTATGTATGTATGTATCTATCTATCTATCTATCTATCTATCTATCTATCTATCTATCTATCTATCTATCATCTATCTAGTTTAATGTTATGCCACTTAGGGTGACAATGTTCTTCCTCAGACCACAGACTAACAAAACCCCAAGTCTCCAGCATGAGAAAACTTGAGTTGTTGGTTAGGGGAGTCCAAGAGACACCTCCAAGGAGCTTAGGCCATTGCTGTTTCCCTTCGTGCCTTCCAGAAAAAGAAGGGACGACTCCATTGCTGAAGACACTACACATTTCAGAAATGGATTTAGAGAAGTCAGCTTGGGTCTGACATGGACGCCTCTCCACTGGGGATGAGCTCTCATAGTTTCTGAAGGAGCTTTCATACTGTCAACAGAGCCTCATGGAGATCCTCCTGCCTCTGCCTCCTGAGTGTTATGATTAAACACGTGCACCACTACTGCTGGGTTTTGATTTTTTTTTTTTTTTTTTTTTTTTTTTTTTGGTTTTTCGAGACAGGGTTTCTCTGTGTAGCTTTGCGCCTTTCCTGGAACTCGCTTTGTAGACCAGGCTGGCCTCAAACTCACAGAGATCCGCCTGCCTCTGCCTCCTGAGTGCTGGGATTAAAGGCATGCGCCACCACCGCCTGGCTGATTTTTTTTTTAAGTTTCAAAATGATTTATTTAAAAAGCAGCAATAAGCCAGGCATGGTGGTACATGCCTGTAATCCCAGCACTTGAGAGGCTGAGGCAGGAGGATTGTTGAACGCTTGCGACTCTCTTAGGCTGTACAGTGAGTGCTAGGCCACAAAGCAAGATCCTGTGTCAAACAAAAGTAAAAACAAATGAAAAACCTGAAACAGAAAAGTTAGCATATGATGACATGGTGGGTTTCTTGGTCTTTACTTATTTACTTTTTGGGGACACAGAGTCTTGCTCTGTAGCACAGGCCGGTGTAGAAATGTCATGATCCCTTGGCCTTAGCTTTCAAAGCCATGGGATTATGGTTCCATGCCACCAGGAAGCAGATGACAATTTCCTAAGCAGAAGATAGCTGTGAGAAGAGAGGCGTTGTTTGATGTGTTTTAAATCTCTTCCGTGTCGGGCCTAGTGGGCCCCAGCTGGTTTGATGAGCTCCTTTATTCTCTCTGTTTCACCACCACATCATGGATCAATCGACAAGGAAAAAGACCATTTGAGTATTATTACTAACCGCTTTGTCCTCGCAGACACACTGAGACTTCCTATGCTCTTCCCACTTCAGTTATCACTGACTTAGAACAGTGGTTACCTGTTCTAAGGATGTATTTCTATTATGTACTTACTATATGTGTTATATTTATTTTATGTACTATTATGTAAACACAATTGTTTTATTTTATAATAATATATAATTATATTAAATCTACACACACACACACACACACACACACATATAAATAGGAATAACGGCTGTAAAATTGTGTGAGTTAGCACACACTGGCAATCCTAGTGCTAGGAAGAGGAGGCAGTAGAATCAGGTGTTCAAGGTCATCCTCAGTTATAAAGTGAATTTTAGGACAGTCTGGCTTACCTGAAACCCTAGCTACTTAAATGAACAAATAAAGCAAGCAAACAGCCTCCCTCCAAACCCCAACTGAACAACAAGAAAAGCTACCAGGCTTTTCACCAGAGTGCCTGTACACTCTTACATTCCCACTGGAGATGTCTCTGTTATCCAGTTTCATGTATTCAGACCAGCATTTGACATTTCTTTAATTATAACTGTTCTGGTGATTGTTGTTTTAATTTACATATCCATCACACCTAACTACTCCATTAATTACACCGGGAAGGCTGAAGGGGGAGGGGGAAGAAGAGAGAGAGTTGTTATGTGCTAATTGCTTATGTCAGAAATAGGGAGATCCAATGCCCTACCTCTTTCCTAAAGGGATGTGGTGCTTTTATTTACATGGCTTTAGGATATGTTGAAAGCAGAGGGGACAAGACATTGACTATTATGAGCAATAATGTTAAACATGCAGGTTGTTGGTGCTAGGGATATAGCTAAGGAGTAGAGCAGTTACTTAGCATGCCCAAAGCCAGCATCATCATTTAAAAGAAGAATCATACTGAAACTACAGGGTTTGTGTTATGCCTGGTAAGCTAAGATTAGACTGCTATTATTTTTATGCTTTTCTAATGTGTGCTTTGCAGGAGAACGATGGATTACTACAGAAAATATGCAGCTGCCATTCTGGTAGTGTTGTCCATGTTCCTGAATATTCTTCATTCTCTTCCTGATGGAGACTTTGTTATTCAGGGTATGTGACCAAGCTCAGGCTTGCAATAAAAAGGAAAACATATATTTCTAGATGCACATCAATAATCAATTAATTTCTACCACCTTTCACATGTGATAAATATCCACTCCTGGGTACATATCTAGGCACTTGTAGACTGTGAACATAAAATTAAATTAGGTTCAGAAAGCATACAGTGAAAATGCTATATTCCATATTCATTTTAATAGCATCCTAAATGTGTTCATCTGAAGCACATTCTTCATTGTTCCACATCTGAGTTTTACAAGGAGAAAAATCATCCTTACTCAGCTCAATTTTTTTTCACATTTCTTCCAGATTTCAGAAAATTTTAACATTGCTTTTGCGGATGAATTTTCATTAACAAGTGAGGGAAACAAAAATCAGTTTTGTACATTACATTTGTTTTGCTATATTGTTTGACACATCTCCCAGAGAACCTGACATAATCTCACCAGCTCTGAAATTGTGAACTATTATTTGTTATGGTTTTTCTCTTATTAAATGGTAATATTTGAATCTCAAATTCCAAGCACAGATGTCTTTTGTATTATCAAGCTATCTTAACTCATCAAGCTTTCTTAATTTTGATATTTTTTTTTCTGTCAACATTTGGAGTTTCTATGGGGAATAAACAATAGCAGAATTGCCTCCGGAAAACTTCTCCTTCCAAATGAATGTGGCATTTATATCTGTCAAGCCTTTGTGTTCTCTCTAAGCATACTATTAGCATTGGGATAATCTGTGCTTAGAGAATGAGAAACCACTATAACAAACCCCCATGCAGATATGCAAAAATGGTTTCTCTGTGAATGTGGCTATAGTCATTATAAAGAGATAGTATATGTGAAGATTAATACATAGACAAAAATATTTATTTCCTTTTTTTATTGCCAATGCAAAAAAGTATTTGTCATGTTGTGCTCAGGAAAGAGTTAGTTTGCTTTTGAATCCTTTCTCAGTAATTTCCTCCTTTCCTCTTTTGCTGGCTAGGTTGCCCAGAATGTAAACTAAAGGAAAATAAATACTTCTCCAAGCTGGGCGCCCCCATCTACCAGTGCATGGGCTGCTGCTTCTCTAGGGCATACCCCACTCCAGCAAGGTCCAAGAAGACAATGCTGGTTCCAAAGAACATCACCTCGGAGGCCACATGCTGTGTGGCCAAAGCATTTACTAAGGTGAGAGCTTCCTAACAGTCCATCCAGGGGCAGTTTGCACTTACAGGGGTTAATGTCCAGGTCGTCTAGTGACCTGTATTTATTGCTCCTTTGTACAGGCCACACCCTCACTTTCCCTCTTTAATTAAAAGAACAAGCTAAATGGAAAGTGTCAATGACACAGAAGCAGACCGAAGAGCAGCTGCCACAGTCTTATGCACCAGTGAGAGGTGCCTAAGGGGTTAGTGATAGCAAAGCATAACATCGGAAAGCAAGTTCTCGGGTTTTACACTCCAGCTAGGTGTTGACAGGTCACCACAGTTTGTTGTACAGATTGTAGAGAACTAGAAGAGAAGGGTTCGAAAGTTGAGAGCACAAAGAAATGATACAGTATGTTAGAGGAACGAAAACACAGCCACCCTGATTTGATCATCATACTTTGTGTGCATGTATCACACTACCAAACTATATTCCATACACATGTGTGATTAATATCCTCTGAAAATAAGTACAGCTTGTGGGTGTAGCGGTGCATCCCTGTAGTCTCATCGTTCAGGACCTAGCGTCGAGAAGATCCTATGCGTTCTCAGCCTACCTGGCTGGAACTAGTGAGATGGATCAGTGTGAAAGGCATCTGGCGACAAGAGTAATGATCTGAGTCAGATCCTGGGACCCAAATGATGGAAGGAGAGAACAGATCCTTTAAATTGTCCTCACCCCCACCCCACCCCAACACACACACACACACACACACACACACACACACACACACACACACTGTATATATATATATATATATATATATATATATATATATATATATATATATATATATATATATATATATATGGAAGAGGAAAGGCCCACTTGGTCTTCACAGTGAGTTCTAGGTTAGCATAATATGATGATGTCTCAAAACAACAGCAACAAAAGTAAAAACAAAACAAACAAACAAAACCCCAGCAACCTGGGGGACATATGTGAGATGTGTGAATCTCTGAGGTTTGACTCATAAGGAATGTGTATGTGCATGTTGGGGCAGGGAATCAAATAAATAGGTATTTTTTAGGGGTGGAGGATATGGTTCAATGGCTGAGTGCTTGCCTAAGAAATGCTGAAATAAAAATTTAAAAAATGGGGGAGAGAGAGAGGACAGAGCTAAACAAAAGCCGGTTGAAAAGAGCGTAGCTCATGTTGCAATGGGAATTGAACTGTTAGAATGAATAAATCCCTGGAAAGTGAAAATGTAAATGCACCAGACATTACTAAGTTATGCAGGCTACTATTTTATTTAACATTTCGCAAGTTTGTCTGTCTACCTACCTACCTGTTCCTTGTCCCCTTCAGGCCACAGTGATGGGAAACGCCAGAGTGGAAAACCACACGGAGTGCCACTGCAGTACTTGTTACTATCACAAGTCTTAGACTTGATGGCGAAGGGAGTTCAAGGTTAGCTTGGACCCCATGAGACCCTGCCTCAAAAACAACAACAACAACAAAAAGCAAAATAAATAAATATAAATCTCAACTATCACAAATTTATCATTTATCTCTGAGTGACCAACCAGTTCCTTAGCAAATTAGTAAACATTTCAGATGTCATAGTAAAAGTTAAAATAGATGTGTGCACTTTTTAAGACACATGAAACTACACACAAAGATTAGTTGTTTTGTTTTGATAGGCTCTCATTCTATAGCTCAGGCTGGCCCAGACTTTACTATGTATCCCAAACTAGCCTTGAATGTGCAACTATCCTTTTGCTTCAAACTCCTGATCAATAGGATTATAGACATGCCTAGGTTACATCACTTGTTTTGTTCATTAGTTGTTTCCCTCATTGTACATTTATTGAACACTCAGCAAGTGTTGATACTTTGAGCATGAAGACTGAGAGATACAGAATTTTATAAAACACAAAGTTTAGATGAAGATTCAGAGATATAGAATTTTATAAAACACAAGTTTGGAAAAGTAAGTACTCCTTAATCCAAGAGAATAGTGGTGTTGATCACTGGTTCATTCAAAAGTTTAGCAGATAATCAGTCATAGAGTATGCACTGTGCATAGGTTTGAGAACTTATTTGGAGAAAGAAAAAGAAGAAAACTACAGACACAACCTTGACTGGAGTATCCTTATTAGTCTGAGATCATCCTGTGTTACAGAGGTAATTGGAAGGATGCTAAAATTGTAATGGGACAAAGGGACATCCCCAAGATCATCCAGATCAGACAAATTGACCTAGAAACTATTAGGATGAAACTTCACTGCCAGACTGATCCCCGGTGCCAGGTAGAGTGGTATACGACATAGACAGACCTTGCTCTGGGGCAAGTCACAGACAGGGTTTGTGTCTCGAGAAGAGAGACACAAACTGTGGTAGGAGGAGGGGCTGACCTTGGCCAAGACAAGGAAAAACAAAAACAACATTTGTGGGCTGGCCAGTGTCCGTGTGCATCCACGAGGGGTGGTCAGTGTGCTTATGCGGACATGTGAATCAACCAAGTCTCTCCTGCAGTTCCTTCCTCTCCTCTTCCTTCTATCCTAGTCAGTACTGCTCAGTAGTATGAAGTATCCAAAGTGAAAGTACCCATATGTGGGAAACAACCTGGAAATGTATGAAAGCCTCAACTATGTAACATTCTGGGTAGCCTCTGGAAAATAATCTGTAAGAAACCTATAGACTGGCACAAACTACTTCCTGGTGAAAGAAGTCTTGGGAACCTGTTTCATGAACTAGAAAAACCTTTGACATTTCTAAGTGCTTGTAGCAGGATTATGATATTCTTTAAATAATTAAAATTAAATAATGCACTTTTACATGAGATATTTAAACAAATCACAAGATAGATTAGATATATAATTCAATCAATGAATGTCAATTATATCAAGAAAGTAAAATACAGTGACTTACTTAATCCTTTTAACATAGAAAGAAGAACAGTAACATAGTACTGAGTATAAAACAAAGTATGTAATAAATATGGTCTCACTCTGAAATAAACACATGATTAACTGAATTCAGAGAGAAATAAATAAGTCTTCTTTAGATATTTTTCTCTTTTGTAGATGAGGTGATCACATTTCACTTTTATTGTATCCCTGGCCATCACTTCTGGAGTCAGCCATACCCAACCCCAAGATCAAACCCATTCTCATCCAACCCTAACTCTAAACTCAATCCCAATCCCAAACCCTTCTCCAACATCAACTCCAACCCCAACACTCACTCTAACCTGAAACCCCACCCCAACAGCAATCACACCTCAAACACAAACCTCAATTCTAACTCCAACCCAAACCCTTAGTCGAACAACAACCAGAACCCAATCCCATCCCAACCCAAACCCCTTCCTCAACCTGACCCCATTCCCCAACCCAGCTCCAACTCCAACACCAACACCAGGTCCCCACTTTCATGCCAACCCATACACAATGCCCATCCTCAACTCAACCCACTTCTACAGCAAATCAAACTCAAACCCCAACTCCCGCTTTAACTTCCCAAACCTAACTCCAACCCCAACTGCAACTTCATGTCTACCCTAATACCCACCCAAACCCAATCTAAATCCCAAATCCAACCCCAGTATCCATCCTGACCCCAACTCCAATCTCTACTTTAATACTGCCCCAACACCAAACCAAATCTATACCCAGCCCAACACCAACCCAAGCTCCACCCCAAACATAACTCCAATCCTAACCCTAACCTCAACCTCAACCCTAACCCCCAAACTCAAACTCAAACCCAACCACCACCATAATCCTAACCACAACCACAACTCCAAACCTAATGTCTTAATTAGGGTTACTATTGCTGTGATGAAATACCGTGACCAAAAGCAACTTGGAGAGGAAAGGATTTATTTCATTTACAGTTCCATAGAACAGTTCATCAAAGCAGTGAGGGCAGGAACTCACACAGGTCAGGAACCTGGAGGCAGGAACTGATGCAGAGGCCACGGAGGAATGCTGCTTACTGGCTTGCTCCTCATGACTTGCTCAGCCTGCTTTCTAGTAGAATTTAGGATCACCAATCAGGCCAGGAATGGTACCACCTATTAATTACTATTATTTTCTCAACTGAGGTTCTTTCCTCTCAGATGACTCTAGTCTGTTTTAAGTTGACATAAAATTATCCAGCATACTTAACAACATCAATTTTAACCCCCAGGACATCTCCACTTCTACTCCCAACCCCATCCCCAAACCAAGCACAATTCTAACCCTAACCCCAAACCCAACCACAATACACACCCTGACCCAAAACCTAACCCCATCCCCATCCCCAACCCCAAACCCCATCTTCAATTCCCACCCCTACTCCAAACCCCAAGCCTATTCACAACTACCACCCTTATGCCAAACCCCAATCCCATCCACATTTCCAACCCCAAACCCCAGCCCCATTCATATCCGTAACCCCTACCCCTATCCCAAACCCCATCCACATTCCAAACCCCAAACACCAACCCCATTCACATACACAACCCCAATTGCTACCGCAAATCCCAATCCTATCCACATTGCCAAACCCAAACCCAAACCCCATTCACCTCCACAAACCCTGCCCGCTATCCTAAACCCCAACCCCACCCCTACCTCAAACCCCAACCCCATCCATAGCACCAACCTCTACTCCAAAACCCAACCCCATCTACAACCCCACCCCTACCCCAAACCCAAACCTCATCCACACACCCCAACCTCAAAACCCAACCTTATTCACAATGCCCACTCTGAATCCAAACCCCATGCCCATCCACAACACCACAACCTCAAACCCAACACCAAATTTAATACCAATTCCAAACCAAACCCCAATCCTAATTCCAACACCATCCCCAACCCTGCTCTAACCCTGACCCCAACCCAACTAGAATACCAAACCCATATCAGACCACATCCCTAAACTCCATCCCATACCTGGCTATTTCCATCCCCAACCACAACCTCCAATACCACTTCCATCCCACATCAAACCCAAATTCAACCCCAACTCCCAGCCCTAACACCAACCCAACAAACACAAACACCAAACCCAACTGCAACCCAACCACAACACTAACCAAAAACTCAAAACCCAACACCAAATGAAACCCTAATCACAACCCCAATGTTAACTCCAAACCTTACTTCAACCACAACTCTAACCCTATCCTGAAGCACAATCCCAAGCCCATTCCCAAGTCCTACCCCACCCCATAATCAACTCCCATCCCAACCCCATACCCAATGATAACCCCAAATCTAACCCCAATCCCAACATCAAACACAACCTCAACCTTTTATGTACAAGTACTCATCACACATACCAGAGAAAAGATCACATTTTAGACAAAAGGTACTGGGAAAACTGGAGTCTCACATATAGAAGAGTGGCATTGGACACATGTCTATCACCTGGAACAAAAACTAACTCTGGATGGATCAAAGACCTAAATGTGAAACCTGAGACACTGAAACTGCTAGAAGAAAATATAAGAACAACTCTGCAGAGTATAGGTGTGGGAAGGGACTTTCTGAAGAGGACTCCATTTGCCCAGGGAGTCAGGCCAACAATTGAGAGATGGAACTCAGAACACTAAAAAGCTTCTGCAAAGTCAAAGAGACAATCAATTGAATGAGACTACATACAAATATATTTTAAGATTCATTTATGTTTCCTACCAAAAGCAATCTACAGATTCAATGCAATCCCCATCAAACTTCCAACACAATTCTTTACAGCTCTTGAAAGGACAATTCTCAACTTCATGTGGAAAAAACTAAAAACCCAGGAGAGCTAAAACAATACTGAACAATGAAAGAAATGCTGGAGGTTTCACTATTCCTGATTTCAGGTTTTATTACAGAGCTATAGTAATAAAAACTACATGGTATTGGCATAAAAACAGACACATTGATCAATGAAACTGAATCAAAGGCCCAGACATAAATCCACACACCTACAGATACCTAATTTTTAATAAAGAAGCCACAAATACACAAGGGAAAAGACAGCTTCTTCAATAAATGGTGCTGGTCAAGCTGGATGTCTGCACGTAGAAGAATGCAAATAGATCAATACTTATCACGCTGTACAAAAGTCAAGTCTAAGTGGATTAAAGACCTCAACATAAAACCAGATACACTGGACCTAATAGAAGAGAAAGTGTGGGAATAGCCTTGAACTCATTGGCACAGGAGAAGACTTTCTGAACAAAACACAGTTAGCATAGGCATTAAGGTCAACAATTAATATATGGGACTTCATGAAACTGAAAAGCTTCTGTAAGGCAAAGGACACCATCATTTGAACAAAGTGGCAGCCTATAGAATGGGGAAAGATTTTGAGCAACTCCACATCCAATAGAGGACTAATATCCAAAATACATAAAGAACTCAAGATACTTGATTATCAGAAAACCAAATAATCCAACTAAAAATGGGGTACAAATCTAAACAGAATTTCCAATAGCGGAATCTCAAATGGCTAGAAACACTTAAAGAAATATTCAATTTCCTTATCCACCAGGGAAATGCAAATCAAAACTACATTAATATTCCATCTTACACCTGTCAGAATGGCCAAGATCAATAAAACAAGTGACAGTTCATGCTGGCAAGGATGTGGAATAAGAACACTTCTCCATTGCTAGTAGGAGTGCAAACTTGTACAGCCACTATAGAAATCAACATGGCAGTTTCTTGGAAAAATGGGAATCATTCTACCTCAAGACCCAGTTATATCACTCTTGGGCATGTCCTGCCACAAGTACACTTGCTCAACCATGTTCACTGCTGCTCTATTCTCAATAGCCAGAAACTGGAAACAATCTAGATGTCCCTCAATTGAAGAATGGATGAAGTAAATGCAGTACATTCATACAATGGAGTATTACTCAGCTGTTTAAAAAAAAATGATATCATGAAATTTGCAAGCAAATGGATGGAACTAGAAAAAAATCATCCTGAATGAGGTAACCCAGACCCAGAAAGACAAATATGGTATGTATTCACTTGTAAGTGAATATTAGCCATTGGATAAATGACAACCAAGCCACAGTCCATAGACCCAGAGAGTTTAGGTATATAGGAAGGGGGACACATGGATCTTCCTAGAAGGGGGAAATAAAACAGATTTTATGGGTGGACGAGGGCAGAGGAGCAACAAGAACCACAGGATCAGGTGGGGAGGGGTAGAGGAGATAGGGTTGATGGAAAGAATTCAGGGAGAGACAGCCGGAATTGAGGGACATTTGAGGGATGATATGGAAACCTAGTACAGTGGAAACTTCCTAAAATATATGAAGGTGATCCTAATGAAGTCTCCTAATAATGGGAGCTATGGAGTCTTAACTGGCTACCTCTTGTCACCAAACGAGTCTTCCAGTAGTGGGACTAGGTTGCATCCAATTGAGTTGTTGACCAAGGAAGTCCCATGGAAATCCCCCCAAAATCCAGGTTGTTGCTAAGACAATGGATTGCTCTCTTCAAACTGATGATTGGGCCGTATTGCTGAGGACAACACCCAATAACTCAGTGAGCATAGAGAAGTTGAACTGGAATCTTCACCCCTATATTCTAGTGTCTTTGCTATTGTAAGGTATTTGGCATGCTATCAAATGAGAAACATAAACACCAACCCAGTCACAAAACCTTTAACTTACAATCTGTTCTGCCTGCAAGATATGCTAGGGCAATGGTGGCACAGAATGGGTAGGAGTAGACAGTCAGTGTCTGATTTGACTTAAGGTCCACTCCATGAGACAGAACCCACACCCAACACTGCTTGGGTGACCAAGAACCAAAGACTAGTCCAGAGACCAAGGGTAAAACCAACACTACTGCTCTAAAACATATATCAATAATATATATGTATATATATATAAATATATAAATATATATATATAAAATATATCCTAATGATGTTCTGCTATACTCATAGATCAGTGCCTTATTCAGTCATCATCAGAGAGACTTTCTGGCAGCAGATGGAAACAAATACAAAGACCCACAGCCAGACATTATGTGGAGAGCGAGAGTCTAAATGGGATGTCTTGATCAAATCCCTCCCCTCAGAGCTCAGGGAACCTCATGGAAGAGGAGGTGGAAAGAGTGTAAGAGGCAGAGGGGATGGAGGACACCAGGAGAACATGATCCTCGGAATCAACTGAGCGAGGCACATTGCAGTGGGTAGCTGTTCCAGCTTTGACCTGGAAGTACTACCTCCAGTGAGGCTTCTAGTAACTGTCATGACTACCTATGACCTGTCCCTGAGGCAGGGCCGAGATCCAGATCTCCTTAAGTCCTGAGATCCAGATGTGCCGGCTCTCTTGGTTCTTGGTGATCCTGGATGCTGGATGGGAGACCTAGCGGAGTTCTCCAGAGAACCCAGCTGGACTGCACCTCACTTCTCCCCGATCCTGTAACCAATCTCTTTACTAGCTGTAAGTTACCCCCCAAATTAACCTCCTTTCTAACTGCATGGAGTTGCCTTAATAAATCCCCCAATAGCACATGTGAACGCAGAGACTGAAGCAGCCAGCACAGGGCCTCAAGGGTCTGCACCAGGTCCTCTGATTATAGTTTTCAGCTTGGTATTTTAATGGACTCCTGAGTGTGTGAATGAGTGGGTCTCTGTGGCTGCTCTTGAGGCTCTTTTCCTTCTGTTGGGTTGCCTTGTCCAGCCTGATGTGATGGTTTTGTTTTACCTTATATTTTATTTTGTCACGTTTGATTGTTGTCTCTTAGTAGGCTGTTCTTTTCTAATGAGAGACATAAAGGGAGTGGATCTGGCGGGGAAGGGAGATGGGAGGAGTAGAGGGAGGGGAAACTAAAATCAGGACATATTGTATGAGAACAGAATCTATTTTTAATAAAAGGGGAAATGGGGGGAAAGATCATTTAGTTTTCTTTTGTGTGTGTTTGGGTTTGCCTGTGTGTTCTCACTACTACATGTTTGTAGTGCTCACGGAGGTCAGAAGAGGGATACTCTGAAACTAGAGTTATAGGCTACTGTCAGCTGCCAGGTAGGTGCTGAAACTGAATTCAGGTCCTCCGGAAGAGAAGCCAGGGCTCTTAAGCCTGATCCATCTCCCTAGCATCACAAAACTGATCCCCCCGGCTGACTCAGAAAACGTTCTATTGCCTGAATTTTTCCACATGTAAATGTTTGATCTTCTGAAGTTTATTATATATACTATGAAGATGCCAATGATCCTTATTTTCTTCTATATTGGTTATTGGTTTATGTCCACAATTTAATATAAGAAACACTTACTAAGCCAAGAGCAGTGGTGTATGTCTTTAATTCCATCACTCTGGAGGCACACTGGTGAGTTCAAAGCCAGCCTGGACTACATAGCAAGTTCCAGGCCAACCATGGTTAGATAAACCCTTCCTCAAAAAACAAAAACAAAACAAAACACACTTCCTGTGTTTCTGTTACTGATTGGAAATGCTCTAGTGTCTAGACACTTAGACCAGTTCCACAGTCTTTGGCATAGTTGGGCTCTGGACTCCGTTGTAGAACCATGCCAATTTAATTTTAGTTCTTGAACTTGACTGTCCCTTGCTCACCTGTCTCCCACTATGACTCTTCTGTCTTGTTTTTAAAAATCCAGCAATGGTTTTTAAATTTTATTGTGTGTGCCTGGGGGTGGGAGCTATGTATGAGATTCTTACTCATTTTTTTGCATTTTTCTTTTCCTTCCTTCCTTCCTTCCTTTCTTTCCTTCTTTCTTTTTTTTTTTTTTTTTTTGGAGACAGAGTTTCTATGTGTAACAGTGCTAATTATCCTGGAACTCACTTTGTAGACCAGGCTGGCCCCAAACTCACAGAGATCTATCTGCCTCTGCCTCCCGAGTGCTGTAGTTAAAGGTGTGTGCCACCACACCCAGCTTATTTGCTTTTTTAGTGGATGGAGGGCATGATATGTATGTCACAGTAAGCATGGACAGGGCAGAGAACAAACTGCTTGATTTGGTTCTTCCCTGTAAGATCTGTAATTCCAGCTCCAGAGGGTCCAACATGTTCTCTCTCTCTCTCTCTCTCTCTCTCTCTCTCTCTCTCTCTCTCTCTCTCTCTCTCTCTCTCCTACACACACACACACACACACACACACACACACACACACACACACACACACACAAATTAGTCTTTAAAAAAAGCAAAGTCGGATACCCATATCTTAGAGTCCAACTCCAGCATTTAGGGACTAAGCAGGGTTTGGTAAAGAAGGGTGGGGCCACTCATCCTATGTGTGATCTTGAGAGTCTGTGCAAAACAGAACTTAGTTGAACCAGCTGCCCACATATCAGGTTCTAAGCCAGCCAGGGCTACATAGTGTGACCCCATGTAAAACAATTGAAAAACACGTAAGTCAATGGAACACATTTTATTGAGTACCCTTGAAGGCAAATAGACTGAGCAGTAAGCCAACAACAGCTAGATAGGCTGATGTATAATTCTAGGACCTTAGAGTGAGTTTGAGGACAGCCTGGTCCACATACTGAGCTCCAGGCTACATAGTGAGACCCTATGTTTTCTTTTTTAAGTTACAAGAAAGACAGGATGTCACCATCCCCTCCTTGCACTCCAGGGGCTGAAGTAAATTGAACACAGACTTATCAGGCTGGTGGTGTATAGTTGCATGATACTGACAATGAAGCAAAAAAAAAAAAAAAAAAAAAAAAAACTTATGGAAACATAATAACCAAAACAGTAAAGGTAAATCTAAGCATACATTGTGTAACAGTTTCCTCGGAGGTTGAAACATTCCATCTGGCAGGGAAGCCCCTTAAGCAGGAAAGTAAACCACTCAAAATAGCTTCAGGAAGTCCCTAAAACTGACCAGATTTGCTAGCTCCCCCCCCCCCCCCCCAGAATAAGTAATAAAGCTGCTAAGGGTCACTCCCAGGCAAGCCAAGCTGCAAAGACTTGGACTAGACCAGTCGCCCTGAAGAAGCAGAAGCCAGCAGAGCTACCTGGAAGAGTCGTTAGAAAGGACACTCTACAACTAACTGAGCTGTCCGCAGCTGTGCAGTGCACTCGGGGCTCCCAGCTTTTGTGGGCTGTCACCCGTGCTGGAGTAGGCTCTGGTGACGTAACTGTCTTTGAGTCATTTCTACTTCTATAAATAACCCCTCACCCACATGCCTGTGAGTTGTTAGGGCCTGTGAGAAGTCCCATAAAAGACCACCAGTCACATATGCCATCAGCAGGAGTGTTTAATAAAAAAAATTCCAGCAGGCTGGGGTCAACCCATCTGACAAAGTGGTAAATGGTGACTCAGAGAGAAGCTTGCAGGCTCCTTTTATGCAGGATTAGGGGAATTCCAGGTGTGGTTAAGTGGACTTTGAAGTGATCGGGTATAGACTCTTACTGGTACAGGAATCATTTTATGATTGGCTCATGACATCTGGTCAGCAACAGTGTTGCTGTGTCAGGGTCTGTCTGCTGTGTCAGGGTCTGTCTGTCTGCTGTGTCAGGGGTCTGTCTGTCTGCTGTGTCAGGGTCTGTCTGTCTGCTGTGTCAGGGGTCTGTCTGCTGTGTTAGGGTCTGTCTGCTGTGTCAGGGTCTGCCTCAGTGTCAGGGGTCTGTCTGTCTGCTGTGTCAGGGGTCTGTCTGCTGTGTCAGGGGTCTGTCTGTCTTCTGTGTTAGGGTCTGTCTGTCTGCTGTGTCAGGGGTCTGTCTGCAGTGTCAGGGGTCTGTCTGTCTGCTGTGTCAGGGGTCTGTCTGTCTTCTGTGTCAGGGTCTGTCTGTCTGCTGTGTCAGGGGTCTGTCTGCAGTGTCAGGGGTCTGTCTGTCTGCTGTGCCAGGGGTATGTCTGTCTGCTGTGTCAGGGTCTGTCTGCTGTGTGAGGGGTCTGTCTGAATGAAAATAGCAAGAACAGTTCCTGCTTGTGGCCGAGTAGGAACCTGATTGGCTACCAGACTGAACGTACTTCCTGAGGGTCTGATTGAAGCCATACATGAGTCAACATAGGATGGTGTGGTATTATCAGGCAGAGGTCTTGACAAACTGGCCCCTGGAAAAAAAAACTGGCCCTGTTAGGGTCAGTCCTGTTATAAGAGGGGACAGCCACTTCATGAGTCACTCCAATAGAACTCATGGTTTACCACGCTGAACTTTGCTGGTATTTACTCTGGTCCATAGTGGGCTCTGCATCTAGGGTGAGTAGATGTGTGTGTTGCATCTCCCCTGGAAACATCTTGTCACACAGCACCATATCAACTCTTTACAATAGTTTGGATGTGCTGACTTGTCAGAGCATAGGAAGTCAAGAGCATCTGTCATATTCTGTCACCATCATTGAGGATGTTGAGTTATGCTACGAATGCATGCAGTTTTAATTTTGTTCAATACTACCTCTGAAATAAACTTTATTCCCTTTATTTTAAAGTATGTCTGTATGTATAAAAATATGTTTGTAGGTCTGTACAAAAATCACTGATTTCGAATGTGTTTTAATTTGTTTTCAATTAGAGGACTTTCTTGAACTTAAAATCAAATGCATGCCAGGTGTTATGCTGCATGCCTTTAATCCCAACATGAGGGAGTAGGGTGGGTCTTATAAGCCAGCCTGCTCTATACAGTAAGACTCTGTCTCAAGAAAACAAAAACAAAAAACAACTAAATTGAACTAAACGTATTTATGGAGTCTCTAAGCCATGACTTAGTATGAAATACTGGTCAACCTAACCTACCATTCCCTGGAACGCTGTTAGCTACACAAGCTAGGAATTTTCTTACTAGCACTCGTACAGATCCTAATTGTGCGATGGACAAGAACAGTGTATGTCCAGGTATCAGCATCAAGGACATCCCGGAAGTCATGACAGTTACAATCTTCCTAGTTTGCAGATCCTGAAACAGTATATTATGTTTTTGAAAAGTATTTGATTACAGTAAAGATGATATATTAAGCCATTTTCTTGGTGTTATTTAAAATTAACAATTTGTGGCAGCCTCTCCCAAGATGAAAACCAACCAATCATAATGGAGGAACATCATTTTCCTTCAAGGTCAGTGACTTTCCTCCATGTCAGACCTCTAGTGTGGTGTTTAAAATTTGCCATTATTATTATCTTTTTTTTGGGGGGGTTGTAGGGTGTCACTCTGTAGAGGGCTTGCCTAAAAATTACAGAAAGTATACATTGTAAAGAAAAATTCGGGCGCTAAGAAAAAGAAGAAAGAAGTTGATTCCTGATCCACCCAGATGGAAACAGCTTCTTCTGCCATGCCTTCCCCGTCACATTGGACTGGAGCCTCTTAGACCATAAGGCCACATTAATCCCTCTTCTTCTTCTTCTTCTTCTTCTTCTTCTTCTTCTTCTTCTTCTTCTTTTTCTTCTTCTTCTTCTTCTTCTTCTTCTTCTTCTTCTTCTTCTTCTTCTTCTTCTTCTTCTTCTTCACCTTCTCCTTCTCCTTCTTCTTCTTCTCCTTCCAGTCATCGGGTGATGGTCGCTCCGTCATGCTCTCCAGCGACAATCCAATGGTATCACTGAGCTCAGTGAAGAGACAAGCACTGTATGTCTGTGTTGCCTGCATGCCAGAGGGAGACGAACTAGCAGGATGTCTAGCTTGCAGTTAATGAATGCCGTGGGAGTCATAAACTACTTGAACTATACACAAAAAGAAATTTTCATGGTGATTGCGGAAACAGCAAGTTAAATTTGCAATGCAAATAATTTCCCCCCAAATCAAAGTTAAATTCTTGCAGTAAGTGCAATGACTACTTTTTGGGGTTATCCTGCATTTCTAAGAGACCTTATTCTAGTCTTGAGATGAGGTTCTAGATGAGATCATTCAGCGTGTGGTCTGTGAAGACCGGTTCCATGGCAGGCAGCTGAGCGCCATTTCCCCTGAGAGTGAGGATTTCCAAGAGTTCGTGTGCCAGGCTTGTGTGAAATGCTCTTCTGTCTTTTGTGCTTACGCTGGCCACTTGGCAGTCACACGCATATCTGCTAAAGATGATGGGCTGCTGCTCAATGTTGACAGGATGGGCGATCAAGGGCTTATCAAGCCTGAAAACGGATTCACCAAGATAACACCCTCAAAGAGGATGTTCCAGAATACAGAAGAAATGCTGGCAAGGAAGTTAAAGCTGGGCAGAATAGCGAGCCCTGTACCAGCTCTAGTTCTGAGTCTGGCCTCTAGACAGTGGATAAGTATGAAAACACCAAAACTGAATGAACCTTCAGGAGCCGGAAGCTCGCAAGCTAAGCAGTTTGTAAAGAAACATGCTGCCACCTACTGGCCGCTCAACTGGCGCAGCAGCTCTTGCACCTGCCAAGACTAAGAAAATGTGTGGAGAGCTAGATGGATAAGATACAGTTCTGACAGACGAATAAGAAAGATACAGTTTGGCGTTTGAGAACAAAGGCAAGAGTGACCAGGCAGTGATAGAAGGGACCCTTTAACGGACACCCTTAGCAGCTTGGACAGACTCCATCAAGTGCAGCTCATTTGGGAATACAATGACTTGAAGACTGAACTTGAAGACTATCTGAAGAGACTTGCTGGTGAAGGCATAGTTGTTAAGAGAGAGGACATCGGCAGTTCTTTGAAGAGTTTCGATCAAAAAGGGGAAGGAGAGTGTGGGCTGAAGTATCGGTAGCTAGAGTGGAGCGCAACGCTTCCTCATTCAGGGCCACAAAAATGCCACTGTTCTGCAAGAGACCTGTGTCACACTCGGTTCCCTTTCCGTCCTCCTGTGATCTCAAGCTCTCTTCTCCTCCACAGTTGCCTCAGTGTTTATGCTGGTCTCTCAGTAAGCATCCTTGATAACTCAGCTAAATACACCACACTCGTAGACGTCACATTTCCTGTCCAGGATACCCAGGAGGTTTTTGCTTATATTTTTAAGAAGTTTGATTTGATCTTGAGAAAGCAAAATGCTTTCTTTTTTAGCAGTTTTTTCCCCATGACTCCCAGATGTGTGTCCACAGGGCTGCTGCCTTCTGGGTCCTCCGTGTCTTTCAGGTTCTCTTCCTGTCAGTGGAGCCTCTATGGGGTGGGGTGGGGGAGCCCATACCCTCTGCCCCCCATTATCACAGTGCCTTGGGTCAAAGCCTCCTCAGGCCTGCTGTGTGAGTCCTCCCACTGCTTTCTGAGGTTCGATCACGGCTTAGAAGGGGTTTGGGAACTTTTCTCCTGACTCACCTTCAGAGTACCAGGACTGGGGTTCTGGAGTTGATGTCTGTTGTAGGCAGGGAGGTTGACTCATGGCAGGATTGAGGAAGCAAGCCTTTGTTCTGAATTTCGTTGATGAATTTCAAGTGAAATTTTACCACCCTTCTTCTGGCTCAAATGTCAGCGTTAGTTCTGTAATGGACCCAGGGTCTCCGGGGACCCCACCCATATCTGAGTCCCTTTGCTGCTGCGTAAAAATAACCAGATCCTACCCTGTGACATGTGGGTGCTTTACAGAGTCCTCTGGTTTCTTACATTATCAGGAATATGTATAAGCCTGGATTAAATAGGAACCTAATTGGATATTGTTCTCTTAGGCAAATGTTATTGGAACCCCAGTAAATTATTGTTCCCCTTGAATCTGTGCTGAAGGCAGAGATTAATGACTAGTCTTAGTGGTAGTGAGTGGGGCAGTGATACTGCCCTGGAAGAGAGACTGAAGATTTCAGACAAAGCCTTCAGCTACACACGTGTTGAGTTTTTGTGTAAACAGTGTGCACAAACACTCCCCTACTGATGGAAATCTGAAGATCTCCATAGAATCGTGTATAAAACCCCACATTTGAGGGAAGTCTCTCAGATGGTGTGAAATCTCTTTGAAGCTCCCTCAGTCTATGTGGAAAACATCTTTTGATTCACAGAGTCCTAAGTTGCACCCTCCAGAGAAACAAGGCTTTCTGTAATACACTGTGAGGTATATTAAAGGCATTTTAGGCCACATGTTACAGTGCATATTTGTGTGTGTGTGTGTGTGTGTGTGTGTGTGCACTGAGCTGGCCTCCTGGAGAGGGCTCAGTTAAAAACTTACAGCTTGGGGATCTTCCAAGTCTGAGGGTATTTGAACTTGAGAGCTGCTCCGTGTGCCAGCATGTCCTCAAAGTTTTTATCTTCTCAAATGTCTGACTTAACGACCCAAAAGTTCCTGTCTGCTTGTGACAGGTCAGAACCATGGCTCGAAGTAGTGTTAGCAACAGCAGAAGCCGAAGTGCCCAGTGCTGAAGGGCTTTTCTAAGAAAGACTCTCCTCCGTGTTAACCAGAAAACCTCTGTTTGTACCTGTCCACAGCTGGTTTTCTTCATGTCTGTATTGGGCCGTCTCTTCTTGTAGAGATGGTTTGGGCCAATATGTGGCAGCTGATATTAATGTATATTTTATGCAAAACAAAAATGTGATACTAGTTACTTTTAAGGAATTCTGGTACTGTATGGTGAATTTCAAGTGAAATTCTACATCTTTGTAGAAATTATTATTGGACTTACATACTTCGATCAGGTTTCTGTAAAATCCAGATAAAACCAATTACAAATTGACAATTTGTGGCAGCTTCTCCCAGGATGAGAACCAATCAACCTTAGTGGAGGAACATCATTTTCCTTCAAGGTCAGTGACTGGCCTCCACATCAGGCCTCCAGTGTGGTGTTTAAAATGTGCTATTTTTATCTCTTTTTCCCCCTTGAGACAAGGTGTCACTCTAGTAGAGGGGTTGCCTAAAAATTACAAAAAGTAAAGAAAAATTAGGGAACCAAAAAAGAAGACAGACAGACAGAAGGAAAGAGAGAAAGAAAGAAGAGAGAAAGAGAGGGAGGGAGACAGGGAAAGAGACAAACAGAGGGAGAAGAGAGAGGGAGAAAGGGAGAGGGAGCGGTAGAGGGGGAGGGGAGAGGGGAGAGGGGAGAGAGAGAGAGAGAATTAAGGAAACAATGGGACTCGCCTTGCTTCATTAGCCTCCTTCTCATGTTGGGGGCGGTTGTGCCACCTTGTGGTCATTGTAGGCAACAACTACAAATTAGGTTTCTGACTTTTGGCTCAGTGCCTTTCCAGGAAAAATAGGGAGCCCCTCTCTTAGACAAGTGAATGTGGGAACATGGAATCCGTGTTCCCCAGCCATGGTCACTCAGAATGGCTCCAGAATAAAACAGCTCTTACTTCCTTTAAGATGAGTGCTGGGGGGCTGGAGAGATGGCTCAGCCGTTAAAGGCTAGGCTCACAACCAAAAATATAAGATGAGTGCTGGGGGTGGAGTGGGGGGTAAGCCACCAGAGAAGACTGCTCAGACGTGGGTTTAAGCCAATAGAAAGTCTTTATTAGCTGGATGGCGACTACACTGGTTGTTCAGGATCCCTGTGTAGCCCCGAGCCTTTCTCAAGATGAGCTTTTAAGCATGAACATCATGTTCCGGGCTGACACACTTCCGTTAACAAGAACAGTTAGCCAGAAGCAGAACTACAAAGCCAAAAAAGCAAGATTGGTACATTTAGAGACTTTCCCACGACTATGGATGTTGATGGATTAGGCCTTTGTTTTTTCTTTTAGCAGGTGGTGCTGTCCACCTGCTGAGTTTTATGGCCTGAATGGTACTTCATCACGGTGTCAGTTGTGTTAAGGTCTGGGGGCCTGTTACAATAGAAACGTGGTTTCTGTGTCTACAATTATGATGCCACAACATGGGACTTACAGGACCGTCCACTTTTCACAGGCGGAATCACCAGCATGGAAGCCAGAAATGGATCCCGCTGAGTCTGGATCATCTGATGTTGTTTCCTCAGATGGAGTGTTGATGAGTTCTTCTGGAGGGTTCATACTTCTCTGGGTTTGGTGAGCTGTCCGTTTGTTTATTCTGAGCTGCTTAACAAGGACCCTACCCAGATAAATAATGTTTTGGTCTGCTTTCAAAGAATATGGTTTCAAGTATCTGGTGTGTTGTCTTTGAAAACATTTTAGTCTAGACATTTGGAGTGGTTTGTTTGCTTGCTTTGCAGATCTCCAAAGGCATTTTTGATCTGGTTTGCTTGTTTTCAGTATTTTGATGCTTTTGGAACTTGGAAGGCATTTTTGTTTCTGTTTTGTTTGTCTTGGTCTTTGTTATATCTGAAATTGTTGATTTATTATCATTTGGCAGTTGTTTCCAGACACACCTCAAATTCATGATTTTTCATTTTTCAGCTATTTCTTTGGTGACCTTGCCAAGCTTGTACCTTAGGGAGAATATGAGCAATGGATGATGATGACTCTAAAGGAAAGAGACACTTGTTCCCTCCCAGCCCAAAGTGTGGAGGTGTCAGGGGAAACACCACATGACCTGCAGTAGCCTCATGGGAAAATGCAACGTTCATATTCCCTTCCTGGGTCAGAAGGAACTTTACTGGATCAGCTAGGAAACTACACATGGTGGATTGGTCACTCACTGTTTTGAGCTCTCTCTCATTTGCAAAAACCTGCAGGTTAATCTACTGAGACTCAGTAGGAGAAGAGTGTCTTGCAAAGGCGGAGAAAGTTGATCCAAAAGCAGCACATAGAACTACTGACCCCAAACACAAACTCCCATGGCTACTATAGACAGGCGCGTGTACACACACACACACACACACACACACACACACACACACACACACAGGAAACAAGGTTTCCAAAAAGGAGATGTGGCTTCATGTGTGACAGTCATTAACCTGAAAGTATTTGGGCAATTTAAACATTTACTACATCCAAACTGATTTACTTTGCGTGTTTAACAAAATCCTAGGGTTAGGGTTGCTAAGAGTTAGGTGTTAAGGGTTCCGGTTAAGCTTACGGTTAGAGTTAGAGTTCGAAGGTTAGGGTTAGGGGTTAGTGTTAGGATTAGGATTAGAGATTAGGGTTTCGGTTTAGGGTTAGGGTAAGTGCTAGGGTTAAACAAAGAATGAGGCTGACTGTATGGATGACTGATGGAACTACCTACATGGTTGTGGTTAGAGTTGTGCTTAGGGCTTGGTGTTGGGGCTAGGGTTAGCTTTAGAGAGATTCAGGGTTACGGTTAGAGTTAGAGGATTAAGATTAGGCTTTGGGTGGGAGGGGTTAGGGTTTGGTCTGGGGAGAATTGATGTCAAATCATATTATATGATTTTTATATCGATTAAGTATGTTTTACTCCAGCCCATTTTTTTGTGTGTTAAGATTTCATTATTGGGGCTAGAGCGATGTCTCAGTGGTTAAGACCATTGCTGCTCTTACAGAAGACCCAGTTTCAGTTTCCAGCACCAACATGGAGGCTCACCACCTTCCGTAGCACCAAGTAATGGATCTGACTCCCTCCTGTGGAGTTGGGAACTAAGCATTCTTGTAGCACACATACATACATGCAAGCAAAACATTCGTTCACATAAAAGTAAAATTAAAAACTACACTGCCCACATAATTCAAGTGCCTTCAGAAAGGAGCTTCTGGTGCCTGAGGCATGGAGTCAATGTCAGTTAAAGGAGATCTCAAAGCCATAGTGAATGGCCAGGATCAAGCATGTTTGGAACCTTGTTGGGATAGTTCTCCTTCATGTTCAAGGAAGGACTAAAGCTGATGGCACCGACGCCTGATGGAGTTACCTACAGGGTTGTAAAATCAGCAAGACTTTGTCTTAGTCCTTGCCATTCCCCGCCCCCCCCCATACTCATGGCTTTCATCCAACTCACCTCACTGTCCTAAAATCACTCACTGAACTCCAAAGAACCTGTATCGCACACTGACACATTACATATGTTCACCCCTGAAATATTGTGAGTTCAAGGTGTGTCTTATTCTTTGCTGACAGCTCAGCATCTGAAGCTTGATCTTTGTTACAAGATGGGATATCTTTTGTTACAGCATGTCTAAAACAAGATACTTGTTCTTCTTCAGAGTAGAGGGAGTTCAGGGTTTCCCAACATGTTTCCTTTTTTTTTTTTTTTTTTTTTGAGACAGGGTTTCTCTGTATATCCCTGGCTGTCCTGGACTCGCTCTGTAGACCAGGCTGGCCTCAAACTCACAGAGATCCACCTACCTCTGCCTCCCAAGTGCTGAGATTATAGATGTGTGCCACCACCACCTAGGTATGTTTCCTGTTCTTTCCAAGCATGATTGTAGCAGGTAACATTCACCAGAGCTGAAAGCAGAAATTAGGTTTTGTGTACTAGCTCAAAATTAGATTCCTTTGCAATTTGTAAATAAACAAAATGGTAAGAGTAACTGGGTGCCCAGGAAATTGAGGTTTTAAAAGCATAGAGGTAAGGATAATTTTGCCCCGGCCAGCGGGGTATCAACGGGGGCGACCCACCTGTGGGAGAGAATGAGAGGGACGGGGGAGACACGAGAGACCGACAGCAAGACAGTGTGTTCTGATCAAGCTGCAAATTGTATTCTCCTCAGCAAGGCTTATATAGTATGGGAGGGGGCAGGAAGGAGGGAAGGGGTGCACGACGTGCCGTCCGTGCAGGTGAAGGGGGACGTGCAGGTGAAGGGCTACGTGCAAGTCGTGCAAGTCGTGAGGCTGCTAGGTGGTAAGGTCACTGGTCAGGGCCCATTGTTCTGTTGCTATGCTACCTGACCTGCCTGACCTGTTCCTTATCTTTGGTTTAGGGTAGGGGCTTGTTCTCTGGCCTAGCTAATACTTTTCCATGGTCCATGTTTGGTCTCTGACATATCCCCCTTCTATACGTATAGTAAAACAAAGAAAGGAGGCCCAAATGTTTTTGCCATGACGGGAGAGGGGTGACAGAGGCTCTATCCCTGATAAGTTCCATTATTGACTGTCGGTCCATGCAGGCGTCCCCACATGCCCCGAAGGAGGCTGGAACGATGCAGTTTTTACAGGGGGCGGGTTTGAATTCGGGAGGAAAGGGTATAGGGTCTGCATAACCGCCATGCAATAGAGCATGTCATCCAAGGCACTCAGGATGGTGGAGCACTTTAGTCTCCCTGCCTTCTGCAGTCCCAGCTGCACCCTCAATCCCCTATGCAGTGGGCTCCAGCTCCCAGGCACAGGTGCATCCTCCCCTGAGCAGAGGGGCCTGTGCTGATATGGAGTCTTTATCTGGTTCATCGAGACCACAATCATGGAGATCGAGGCGATGGTAATGAACCTGAATTTGTTTTGCCTGAAGTTCGGCCAGCTGACCGCGCACAAATCGAGTTAGTCGAGACAAGGCCCAAGGGCCAAATGTCAAAACAAGAATGAGGCCAACCAAGGGTCCCAGAAGGGACGGTAGGAGGGTGGTTAGCCAGGGAGATGCAGAGAACCAATTTTGGAACCAGCCTAGCTCTTGATCTCTTTCTTTTTTGCGCCTCTCTAAGCCTTCCCGGACCTTGGCCATACTATCCCTTGCTACTCCTGTGTGATCAGTATAAAAGCAGCACTCTTCCTTAAGAGCAGCACAGAGAGACCTCCTTGCTGTAAAAAGAGGAGGTTGAGCCCTCGGTGGTTTGGGAGGACCACCTCTGAAAAGGAGGTGAGGGAGGATTCAAGGGCGGAAATGCCTCGCTCAAGCTGCGCTATATCCTCATCTATGGAAATTCTAAGTTCTGAATAATGTTGATTAGATAAAACTAGGGAAGCTATGCCAGTACCGGTCCCTGCAGTCCCGACCCCCAGGAGGACAGCCAGAGTGACTGCAGTCACGGGTTGGGACATCCTACGCTTTCCTCCCTTCAATAAAATTTGCAATTGTGGGCAGTCTGACCCCACCCCAGAGAAGAAAAAGAAAATTTATAAGTGGGAGATATAAACTGTAGTCAGGTTGTATTCCTCCCAGTCCTTCTTGGCTTGTGGGCATTGGCAAATGTTGATCGCGTGCCATCACCGCTGGCGTGATCTCCTGAAGCTTATGAGAACCTTTTTAATAGACAAAATCTTAGAAATGTTAGCAATATAACAGTGGTGAACTTTTTCAGAGCAAAATTATGAGTCCTTGGAGCCTCAACAAAACATCAGAATAGCCAGAGAATGAAATCTGAAATGTGTCATTTATATATCTCTCAAGTCTCATATATATTTTGACAAAAATTAATAAAATACATTTAGAACAGAATTATTAGTTCTAATCATATTTCTATAAGTTTTGATGAACAGTTCATCAAAAGGATCTGGAATTGTATCAATTTATTTATAGTCAAAGCTCAATATTTAAGAATCTAGAGGTAAATAACAGCCTGTATTTAGACTGGCAGCTTTAGAGCGCCTTTGTCCTGCAGCTGCCAATATATGGTGTGACCAGGCAATCCAGGATTCATAAAGGCGGGTCAATGTCCTATAAAGACATGTCTCCTCCTCCTGACATTATGAAAACATCAGGACCTTTTTAAATATCAGTGAGGAGATCATAGAGGCTTAGGTGTAACTTTGTGACTTGGCCTGGTGGTGATGAGGAATACCTGTAGTGGGGGATATGAAAAATTAAGCACCAATTCTTAAGAGCTCTTGAAGTATGTGTAAGGCTGTTGTCTATATATGAGCTCAAGGTATTCCTAAAATTAAAAAAAGGTGAAAGAAATGGTGTATTATTTTTTACTTCATAACCATAAATCGTAAGGACGTAAGCCTCGTGGGTAAGCTTCCACAGGGAGAATTTATAATTGTTGGAAAGGCATATGAAAAGGTGTCAGTATATCCTGTTGCCATTTTATAGACTCACAAGTTTTATAGTTTGATATAAATATAATATCATCTGTACAATAAATGTATTGTAAGGTAGATGTATATACATATATATGTATACATACATATAGGTTGGGGGACTGTGAGGAAGCTATAATTGACAGTTTTGATAGTTAATCTGTATATATAATGAGGAACTTTGCTCAGTGAATGAGTCCTGGATAAACAGAACTCGCATTTCATGCTCTGTATGTCAGCTTTGGCCTTCATCATGGCAGGGTAAGTAGGCAAGCTAAAAGTGAAATGCTGACAATCTTTAGGTTGAGGAGGTATGGTAAAGAAGCAATCTTGTATATCTATAACTATTTTTTTGGGGGGGGGGGAATGGCCCTGGGAGATGGCAAGCCAGGCTGTGAGACTTTCCTTGGCTTTAATTTTATTTAATTTTTTAAGGACCTGTAACAGTCTATAAGCCTGATTTTCCTAAATAAAAAGATATTGGAGTGATATAAGGGCTGGTGGGGGACTTATATGTTCAAAATTTAAGTTTTTTCTCCACCAGACAAGTAGTAATTATATTTTTCTCAGCATTTAAAAGCCATTGTTTGATCCAGATAGGAGCATTAGATTTTTCTGACCTTTTGGCTACATTATTAGCTTGACCTAGGCCTGTAAGAGATGAAGAAGTAATAGTCATCTTAAGTACTTGGCCAATCTTTTTCTGAAATATAAGAAACATCCATGCTTATGTCTAGCAAGCCAATTATCTTCTTTCCCTGTATTTTAAGTGTTTAGTTGGTTTGGAATATTTAATTACCTGAACCCAGAAGGCCATATCACTAGAATCCATACCAGCAGCTCCCTTAGGTGCTGCCCTGTATGAATCTGAATCGTATAATGATCTTAATCTTTCCAGTAAAGTCAGAATCCCTAGGGCAACCTTGTACAGCCGAGGAGTTACGGCCTATAATTAGCCCCAGTGTCCCTTCTGAGGAGGTCCATAGACTTTTGTATTAAGGTATACATAAGTTTATTTTTAAAGCCTATATATCTATCTCAGACCTCAATAAAAACCTTATCCATAGATCTAACTTAGGCATACATCCTCAATATCTTTAGGTTACTTATTGAGATTTATGTATCATTTATAACATATCTAGATGTTTATATGTTAAATTTCTCTATCCCAATGACTTGCATTACACATATAATAAACTATTTCTTAATGTTCTTAAACATTCCTTATATCTAATCATTTATATCCTTATAAAAACTTTAATTACATCTAAAAGCATTTTTATATTTAATTCATCAGGAGATATAGGTGATTGATTATTGAGAGCAGCCAATGTGGTGAATTCCTTTAAACAAAGGAACAGTCAAAGTTTATTTTGAAATCTGTTTGGCAAACTACCTTTTCTATGAATTTGGATAGCAAGGCAAATTATCTTTTAGGCCTGGTAAATGGGGATATAATCTAAATGATCTCAATGCATAGTTTGGACAAAATCCTGGCAATAAGGGATATGGCAGTTTTGTCCAAAGCTTAAACATTTTAAATGCTAGGGGGCTAAGTAATGAATTGATTATATGAAACTTAGCATACTCAGCATGTATATAAATACAATTTTGCATACATTAGAAGATTTGATCATTTATGATGATTAGCCCTTAATTAGTATCCTAATAATTATCTCTAATAGCTTATAGCTTAAGTACAACTTACCTTAACAGTTTACAGTTTAGGTCAGCCAATCAATCAACAAGTTTTATTTTTTAATTATCTATAATTAAAGTAAAGTTATTCTTAACAATATAAGTTAGTTGTCTTTATAAACTTAGAACTTAGGTTTTATACCTGTCAGGTTTAGCCTTAAAAATATTAAGTTTGTACTGAAGTTATTTTAATATAGAAACAGGAACTCTTATTCAAAAATATAATATATGAGGAGAGTAACACATTAATAAATCCTTTAAGGAGTATCATGAAATGAGATAAGCACAGTAAAACAGTAAAACAAAGGAGGATTTTTTTTTTTTTTTTGTAGCAGCTGCACCCAGTCTGTATCAAGCCAGATAGCCACCGGAAATGGAAAGGTGAGGAGAAGGGTGGAGACGACTCACAGGCAGAAGTGAGCTGAGATGCAGATAGTAGATAGTTAGGTTCAGAGGGAAGAAAGCAGATGTTTAGGATTCCAACCTCCAAACGTCTTCAGGGGTCTGATGAATCCATACAGGTCTTAGCAGGGCGAACCCCTAAGCAGGACCTGTTTTTTTGAAATGGGTTAATCGAAGTTCTTGTACTTGGCCAAGATTTTTGTAAATTACCAAGAACTTAAAAGTCAACCCAGAAAGAGGAAAGAGAGAGAAAAAGACACTTTTTTAGGAGAGCTGGGAGTTGCCATTAGTTTTTAAACCTGCTCTGGCTGTGGCGCTTGCGTTGTTATTTAAATGATGGCTGCTGGAGTGAGCTCCTAGTTAGCAATTTAGAAGTTTAGGCTCAAGTTGGTCCTTAGATCCATTTAGTTTGAGCACAAAAAAATAACCTGTTTGTAGGCTGCTACGGAGAACATAGTGAACTTCATTAACTCTAGTTTACACTCTCAGGAGGTCTGGTAGTGTGATAATATTGTGTTACCTCCTTGTAAGACCCTGAATGAAGTAACTGCGGGTTTCTCTCTAAAAGGGAGGGGTTAGAATCTCTGCCGCTTATCATAGTCGGACAGTAAATGAATTTTACAAGGTTGGCACCTTTTAGGGGTCTCTTTTTTTTTTTTTTTTTTTAATAAACCTTTAGGATATCATTAACATCAACCATCTCTTCTTGGGGGAACCAGGAACAACAGTCCTCTAAGTGACTAAAGAATTTGTTGAGGACTTTTTTTTATGAACCCTTATCCCTCGTGTCTTGAGGGCCTCTTTAAAGCCCTTAAGGAAAAAGGTAATGGGAAGAACTTCCCCATCCCATGGTTAAGCCTAAGTTTAGACTAACCTCGTCCTTCCCGCTCTCCTCCGGATCGTCAAGAAGGGGCGTCGAGTCGGGCGGTCTCAACGGACGATCACCAAAAATCTCCACCAGACGTCTGGGCTTTCCCGGAGAAGGACGTTCAACTCCCGACGAGGCGAGGGTCGAGCCACCACGTTGGGCGCCAGTTGCCCCGGCCAGCGGGGTATCAACGGGGGCGACCCACCTGTGGGAGAGAATGAGAGGGACGGGGGAGACACGAGAGACCGACAGCAAGACAGTGTGTTCTGATCAAGCTGCAAATTTTATTCTCCTCAGCAAGGCTTATATAGCATGGGAGGGGAAGGGAAGGAAGGAAGGGGTGCACGACGTGCAGTACGTGCAGGTGAAGGTGGACGTGCAGGTGAAGGGCTACGTGCAAGTCGTGCAAGTCGTGAGGCTGCTAGGTGGTAAGGTCACTGGTCAGGGCCCATTGTTCTGTTGCTATGCTACCTGACCTGCCTGACCTGTTCCTTATCTTTGGTTTAGGGTAGGGGCTTGTTCTCTGGCCTAGCTAATACTTTTCCATGGTCCATGTTTGGTCTCTGACATAATTTTACTTAAATAGTTCACATCTTAGGGAATATTTGAATAGTGTTTGACCTCTCAAGTGATCAGTTGACCTTGAAGCCTAGCTTCCTTTGAAACCATCCAAATTGTCTTTTTCTGTCTGTCTATTAATGTAATATCTCGAGAGATGGCTTAGCAATTAAGAGCATGTGTTGCTCTTCAAAGGACCAGAGTTCAATTCCCACCACTCATGATGGGTGGCTCACAAGTGCCTGTAACTCCAGCTCCAGGGAATCCAACTAATCTGGCCTCCTTAGACACCTATACCTAGACACACACACACACACACACATACATACACACACACACACACACACACACACATTAAAAATAATGAAAAAGAAATATCTTTCCTCATTTAAAAATAATTCATTTCTGATTGATGTATTTGCATGTGTTCATCAAGTGTATTTCATGGTTTGGTTCATGTATACATTAGGTAGTGATCAGCTCAAAGTATTTGTCATATTTATCTTCCTAAACTTTTGTCATTTCTCATAGTGAGTACGTTTCTAATTCCCCTCTCCTGACCTTGACACTAAAATGTTCTTCCAGCATGTTGCTGAAAGAGTTAAGGAGGTTACAGGAATGTAGCCACGACATTCATTTTATACAAAAATTACTTAAAGATATTGAAGCCAGCATATGTTTAATTTAGGATTTATACAAATTACTTGTATAATCTTTATACAAATGACTTGTAATCTCCACTGCATCTCTCGGTCACTCTAGCTTCTAAACCAGTTGTATTATTTATCATTTCATAAGTAAATTTAACAAGGCTAGGCTCAGTGATACACACCCGTAGCCCTGGAACTTCAGAGGTGGGAAGATGAGAATCACTTGAGTGCAAAGGTTCCAAATCAGCCTGGGTGATATAGTCCTACCCTTATCTCGTTAAATAGTTTAGTACATAAATCAGTACTATTGCCGCTGCTAAAAGCTGTCCCTCCCCTTGGAAAAGGGAAGCTGATCAGTCTAGTTCCAGCTTCTAGGGAAGTCGGATGAAGCCACAAGTGAGGGACGAGGCGCTTATAGCTCACAGCAGCACTGGGGCTGGATCCCACAACCCCAGAACAGAAGCCGGAAGTCCCACAGCGCTGTGCACTAATCATTGTCTCCCCATCTGCCATCACCTCTTGCCACTCAACAGCCATCGCTGTGAATCATGAGTTCATCGTTCCTTTGATTTTTTTACTTGTGTGATTTTCTTATGTCTGAGCGTGCACCTCAGAAAAGCGCACAGTTTAGTTGCTTTACTGTTGCTTTGTTGATGGGACGATAAGTTAACCCCGTCTTCAGCGGCTCTCCTTCTCCCTCCTCTCATAGGAGATTCTTATCTCTGAGCACTCAAGTCTACATCACATTACTCAGAGGTGTGTTTTCTATTTTTATTTTTATGTTTTCTATTTTGCTCTTATTATTTCTTTCAACCAACAAGAAGCAAAGTTTGATCACCTCTGTCTTACAAACTTTTGTTTTTTTTAAGATTTTATTTTATTTGGGGTGTATGAGTGTCTGCTGTCATGCATTTATGTGCACCACATGCGTGCTCTGTGCCCACAGACACCAGAAGAGGGTGTTAGATGCCCCAGAACTGTAGTTACAGACAACTGTGAGTTGCCATGTGGGAGCTGGAAGCCAAAACTGGTTCTGCAAAAAGATGCTCTTAGCGTCTTTCCATCACTAACACATCTCTTTTGCAGGTGGAATGAAGAATCTCGAAGTGGAAGATGATTCTGGGTGATCCTGGTAGATCCTAATGTGATCATAGAAGTCTTTATAGAGAAAGGCAAAAAGGCCCAAGAGTGAGAAGGAGAAACGAGGAGAGAAGAAGGGAAGAAAACATGACATAGCGTGAGGCCAAGGTCAAGGAATTTGAGCAGCTGCAGAAGCCGGAAACGCAAGGACGTAGGTTCCACACGCGTATTCCGGAAGTAACTGGCCTTGCCAACACCTTGATTTTAGTCTGTAAAGCTCATTTTGGCATTCTGACCCCAAGAATTATAAAAAAAATTTTTAATTTGGAATATTTTAAAAAATCTTAATAGGAGACTAATATAGCAAGCGACAAAGATAGGAAAGTTGGATAAATGTAAAACGGCTTCTTATTACAAATCTCTTCCTCTTCTGCTGAGGTTGTGTTCAGATAGACTCTTCACAAAGTGAACGTGTGTGATGAAACACATGTAACCACTCCAACATACTGAGCATTGTAACTCCATCTACCTTACTTTGCTGTGCTCACAACACATTAGGTTACCATTAGGAAAAGTCACCAAACACCATACATACAAACATAAATATACATATAAACAGATATATAAATATATACATGTATACACACAGTTATACATATGTGCACATACATTATACAAGTGCACATACACAAATATACACATGTATACACATAAATATACACATGTATACACACAAACATAAACACACAGATGTACGCACATAAAGTACACATGTACAAGAACACATAGACACATGTATATAAAAATAAGTATATGTATGTAAACACATATAAACATACACGTTTATACACACAAATATTAAAATTCACCCCTATGTAAATATATGTATATACACAGAAGTATTCACATGTACATGCACATAAATATATATATGTATACACACCTAAATATATATATGTACATCATAATTATAACACATGTACACACACTTAAATATACAAATAAACACATAAGACCACATCTACACAGATATAGATATACACATGAGCACACACAAAAATACACACATGTACACATACCTAAATATAAAGATGTACACACATATTAACATACACAATTAGACACAGGCAATACACATGGACATATAAATATACACATATAAACACACAAATAAATATGCACATGTACACACATTATTATAAACATGTACACAAATGTCAACAAACATGTACACACAAACATACGCATGTACACACACACCTAAACATATGTATATACACACAAAATAGACATACACATGTACAAAACACAAAAATAGATATACACATGCACACATACATGTATACATGGACAATATAAATACACACAGTGGCTTAGTTCATTATTATCATGGCAGGAAACGTGGCAGCACGCATGCAGACATGGGGCTGGAGAAGGAGCTGAGAGTTCTACATCTGGATGAGCAGGAAGAGAGACACTGGGCCTGGCTTGAGCCAACACCCCCCCACCCCCCACCCACACGATGACACATTTCCTCCAGCAAGGCCACACCTCCTCCCTCTCAAGTAGTGTCACTCCTTGATGACTAAGCATTCAAATGTATGAACCTATGAGGACCATTCTTATTCAAACCAACACACATGTACACAAATATGCACACGTAAATACATAACATAACAATAATTAACACATGAACATATGTGTATACACACATTAATAGACACATGTACACACAAAAATACACATATACACACATGAGCATACTTAAATAGACATATATGCACAAATATATACATATACACAAGACATACACATGAGGCTGGGTGGTGGTGGTGAGTGCCTTTAATCCCAGCTCTTCGTGAGTTTGAGACCAGCCGGGTCTACAGAGTGAGTTCCAGGACAGCCAAAACCAAACATATATACACATGTACACACATATACACACATTAACATTCACACGTAGACACACATAAACATACAGATGTACACACACGTATATACACATATACACACAAGTAAACATAGGCAAACACACACATAAATTGTACATGTTCACACACAAATATACACACATAAATACAACATACCTACAATATTAAACAGACACATGTACATACATAACATACCCATGTACACAGATGTAGATATACACATATATACACATAAATAAACACATATACACACAAATAATTATACAAATGTACATACACACGAAGATAGACAAGCACACAAATGTACACACAGATTAGCGTACACATGTACACACATAAATATATGCGTGTGCACAAAAATGACTATACCTGTGTACATCCATGTACACACATGTCATACACATGGAAATACTTAAATATACACACGTATACACATAAAATGCTCACGTACACAATAAGTATATACATGTATACAAATATAAACATGTACACACATAAATGTGGACTTTTTTTTATGGAGGACAGGACAGAAAATTAAGGTCTTGGTCACTTTCTTTTCCAGACCTCAAAGGGCAGAATATGGCATCTTGCTTGATTACGGACACCAGTGGAGCCATGCTGAGACACCGTGTGACATGCTGAGACAGCGTGTGACGTGATGAGACAGCGTGTGACGTGATGAGACAGCGTGTGACGTGATGAGACAGCGTGTGACGTGATGAGACAGCAGGAGGCACAGGCATTTGAGCAGTGCTGTCACGTAAGTCCTCACTACGGTGACGACAGACCGCACCTGGACGTTTCCCAGGCGAGCGCCCTGAGCGCAGCCTCCAGCTGCCTCCCCGAAGCAAGCAAGCGTTTCTGAGGATGTTTGCAAAACGCTCGGCAGAGGACCAGGGTGGATCCAGCTCGAAGGCGTGGACACTGAGAAAACCTCACATTGCGGCACACGTGGTCAAACATGGGGTCAATGTGTCCCTGATGTAAGACGTTCGCCCTGAAGAGCGGGAAACAGTGGGGAGCAGACGGCTGCTGCAGGGTGACATGCTCTCAAGAACGAAGTCAGAGGAAACTGCTCGCCGTGAAGAGGCCTTGGGATGAAACCACAAAGGTACACTCGGACACACCTGACCACCAGTTTAGTACAGCCTAACATTCAGGGTTTGATAGCCACGCACGGACTCTCCTGTCTTCAGACCCGGTATGTCTTGAACAAATCCTGGACAACGTGTGGGTCTCACCTAGGAGCCAGGCAAACCCTGTACGCGAACAATCTAGACTCACAACATGGTTTCCTGTGCCAACCACAGACATCCGGGCAAAGGCCACATCCTGATATCAACACTGACTGGGCTGTTCCTTGACCATCAAGGATCCTACGCACATCTCAGGTCCAAGTGTGTGTGGGCTGAACCCTGTCTCATCTAACCCAACCACATCGAGGGAATCAAGAACACACTATGACCTTAATGCTGTCCTGGCTGATATCTCAAGCTGCACCTTGAAATCATCTGTGACCAGATCTGACCTTGACTTCAGGAGACAAAGACCACAAATTGTCCTTAACTATGATCCATTCTAGATGCTGTACTCCAAGAAGGTAGCATCAATCTTACCAAAAGTGACTGGTTGTCTGAGACTGATATCAGGGTAAATGTCATATCCTGGCATTCACGGTTAAGAGGTGAGTAGTGAACCACCAATAGCCTGGGCCCACCTTAACTTTCAGAGTGTGTACATCCTACCAAGTCTGAGCTGAGACCATATCCTTACCTCAAGGGAACCAGGAACACACCAGAGCCTAAATGGTAGCTTGTCCTCAACCTTCTCACAAAGCAGCTAGGGCTGTTCTCGAATTCAAGACTTTGTGTGCTATAACCTGTTATCATTTCAGTGTCTATAACGTCCTTACCTCAATGGAGCCAGGTCCATACCCGGGCTCACTTGATGACCTCGCACCATGCTCAGTATCAAGGGTGGTTGGACTATACCCTCAAACAGTATGAGTTCAAACCTGATCCTGAGCAATACCTGGTGGATTACATGATGACCCATCTGCTCCAAAAGCTTGACACAATTGATCTTGAAAATTTCTTTGGTGAAGACTGACATCAGGACACAGGCTTCAGGGCACCACTGAGTGTTACCTTGGAGCACCACGTCAGTTGGGTCCATATTGACATTAAGGGTGGCACAGCAATCCCCCTTCTAAAGGGTCAGCCATGTCTCGGCTCCACCATCCCTTCATGAGAGACAAAGCGGAATACTGGTGGTAGAGAGAATGCAGCTCCAGCCATAGGTGAATCATAGATTTGACAGAGAGCCCCAGGTCAGTGCAGGGTTAAGAAGAGCATCCTGGACTGCATTACCTGAAGGTGCATGGGGACAACGAACTTGCATATTTGAGTATGGTAGGATCATTCCTCCACACACTCAGTCATTAGGAGCCAAAAAAAACGACAGACAGGACAAGTAAGAGAAGCTTCTTCCATGAATCTATGTACCTCACAGCTGGGCGCTCTTTGCAAAAGCTACTAAGGATGCATCCACACTTTACTTACCCATTCATGTCTTTATTTATGCATTGAGTACTTATTCACTATTAATCTGTGAAAAGCTGAATGCATGGTCATTTTTAGAAATTCTCAGGTTGAGGTACATGAGGTCAAGGTATTCTCACAGGATGGCTGCTTGCCATAGTTACATCCGTGGTCTTTGCCCGAGAGCCATGCAGACACCACTGGGGAGGGCAGGATTCAAAGCAGGACAAAGTGTCATGGTGGGTTTTGGCTGTTTTGTGGGTTGAACACACCCTGAAATTGATCATCTGAGTGCCTCCTCAGTGAGAGGTACTTCTTATTTGGGATCTTAAATGGGGACACACACATAGTGAGGTGCTGGATGTGTCCTGATCTAAGACAGCTCGCCCTAAGAAGAGCTGGAAACAGCAGGGATCAGAAGGCTGCTAGAGGGAGACACGCCACTCAACAAAGTTAGAGGAAACCCTCTGCTCCCCATGAGAGAGTTCTTGGGATGAAGCCACACAGGTGTAGCTGGACCAGGACTCCAGCCTCCAGACCTGAGAAGGATGAAGTTCTGCTTTTTCTGTGCCTGTATTTGACCATTATTCATAGTGGCCAGGACAGGTAGGCAAAGCATCTGTAGGTCCAGATGTCAGGACTTCCCCGATGGCCTCAGTAGTAGCAATCTCCTTGACTCAGAGGGTTGTCCCAATATAGGAACAACCATCAATGTCACTGTAGCAGAAAACACCATCACAGCACTCTTCCTCTGAATTTCATATTTAATTTGTTTATATGTTATCATTTTAGGTATGTGTTGTATGCATGTTCATGTATGGGCTCCTGTCTGCATGTCCATATGTGTAAAAGTACACATAGATGCCATTCAAGATGTCACATGTCTTCCTGTGTCAACATGCACAAAATTGTTTTGTTTTGTTTTTTGAGATAGGCTGATTGTATGTTCATGCTTTTTCTAATGAAACCAATATCACCATGTGTATAACCTCCCACTATGCTGGGACACTGGGCTCAGAACAGTGTGAAAGCTTCCTTGTTCCCCGTGCTACTTTCATGCTCTGAGAAGCTATGCTAAGACAGGAAAGACAGGAGCTCCCCCATGAGTTCATGATCTTCACACCATGGGCTCCCTATGCGTAGGGCTCATAGGTTATTTCATTCTGCATCCACATTTCATCTGTTTATTAACTGTGTACCTATCTGTTCATATCTGAGGTGCTGGTGCTTCAAGTTCAGGCATCCAGCTACCATGCTTGATTAGGACTCTCCTCAGATCCTCATCAGAACTCAACACTGAACTCTAATGATGGAACGTCTGCAATCTTTTCTGTACCCCAAATCCCAGATGCAGTAAACGGCATCCTCCAGGCTAACTGGCAACAAGGGATCCTTGTTGGCAAAACCAGCAGCTGAAGTGACTGGGCAGTGTGTGGGCTCCTTCCACTGGAGCTGAGGAAGAGGTGTCATTACCGCCTGTCTCCCTGATCCCAGAGCTGACATGGCCCACTGTAGGAAGAGGACTGGAGGTGAGGTGCTTCTCAGGGAAGAGTGTTTGAACAGGATGCAGGCTACACCTGCAAGGTTCTCTGAGGATGCTGATGATGGGCTGGCTCAAAGGAAGGATGGGCAATGTAGGGAGGAACATAAAAGAGTGGACACCTTTAGAGATGCTCAGCGTGAGACAAGGGCAGTCCTCTGTGGCCTCATGGGTCATTGCCATGGTGAGATATGTGGCTGAGGATTAAGAAAGCACAGAGTCCACTGGAGTTGGCAGGGATTCAGAAGTAGGAGCAATTGGGTAAGGAGGTCAGGGCTGTGTGGTGGTTTAGGAGGTTGGGGCTGTGTGGTGGTGGGTCAGGAGGTCGGGGTTGTGTGGTGGTGGGTCAGGAGGTCGGGGCTGTATGGTGGTGGGTCAGGAGGTCGGGGCTGTGTGGTGGTGGGTCAGGAGGTCGGGGCTGTGTGGTGGTGGGTCAGGAGGTCGGGGCTGTGTGGTGGTGGGTCAGGAGGTCGGGGCTGTGTGGTGGTGGGTCAGGAGGTTGGGGCTGTGTGGTGGTGGGTCAGGAGGTCGGGGCTGTATGGTGGTGGGTCAGGATTCTCCCTTTCTGGAATGAAGATCTAATTTAACCCTAGCATGATGGACAGTGAGGAAGGAGCCTTAGAGGCTGAGTCACAACGAGGACTCTGAAGTATCTTTTATCAAACAGGACAGTGCAGTGCTTGTTTTTAAGAAGAGATGGTGGCAACATGGATCAGAGAGATGTGTGCAGAGGAACCAGGCATGGAAGGACACAGGGAGATGACATCCACAAGTCACCAGAGAAAGAGGCCGCAGAATGACCACACCCAGCTGCACAACCTGAAAAGACTCTGGCTCCAGAGAGGTTGAAGATGGAGCTTTGCTGTCGTGCCCTGATCCAGGAACAACTGTGGGCTATGGAAGTCCACAGTGTCCGGGCAGGTGGGAGATGCTTCACCGAGTCCTGTTGTCCGGAGAGGCCGAGGGACTTTGTTCTCCACAGCAGCCATCTTGTTGTTTGTGCCCATGGTTTGTCAAGAGCGTAACTGAAGGCAGGGACCCAGCAGTAGACCCCCACTGCAGGGCTCTACCTAACCCTGTGCATTATTTATCCCATTCAAATTAAATGTTACTTAGCTCTGGTGATTACACGTGGGAGTACATGTCAGGGACATAGGCATTCAAGTGTGAGTGCAAGCAACAGCCAGATTCAGATTCAGGTGACTGTTGTGCAAATCTTAGATGGTCTTTTAATAAAAAATCCAGAGCCAGATATCAGGGTGAAAGCTGAAAGACGAGAGAAGCAGAACAGCCAGCCACTAGTTCTTACCTCTATGAAATCCTCAGCTTAAAGAGAGTGAGTTCCTGTTTCCTCACATCTTCTATACCTTTCTCTGCCCTGCCATATTACTTTCTGGTATTAAAGGCATGCGCTTCCCATGCAAAGGCATGAGATCTCAGCTTCTGGGATTAAAAGTGTATTCCACCACTCCTTGGCTCAGTTTCTCTCCTATACTGGATCAATCTCATGTAGCCCAGGGTGGCCTTGAACTCATAGAGATGCAGACAGATTTCTGCCTCCCGAGTGATAGGATCAAAGGTGTGTGCCACCACTGCCTGACCTCTATGTCTAATCTAGTGGTTGGCTCTGTCCTCTGATCCTCAGGCCAGTTTATTAGGGTACACAATATATCACCACAGGTGATTTTCTCGATTCCATTTCTCCTTATTGTTTTGAGACAGGGTGACTCTGGGCTCAGCGCACTCCTACAGGAAACACTCTGCCACAGCAGCAGAGTCCCTGGGCCTGGGCAACAGGCTTGGCTCACTGTGGAGACGCATGGACATTCAGTGTTTCCCTCAGCCTTCGTGAGGAAGCACAGCTGTGGTGGTAGCAGGAGCCACAGTTGGGCTCTCTGTTGTGCTTGATGAGCTGTCCAGCATGCAGCCTGTCATTACTTAAGTTTAAAATGGAATGGTGTTGACAGGCATGCCCGTGGATCAAAGGTTTCGTTTCCCTCTACCCAGAAACAATAGATGGCAGCCTGAGAGTAAGGGAACCAAGCTGACAAAGCCTCAGCTGACATGGCTGGACAGAGTGACGCTCGGAATTGTGAGAGACAGATGAGGCACTGTCACCTGGCCTTCCCTCCCGTGGCTCAATGTCCTGACTGAGAGGAAGGTGTAGGCAGTTCCCAGGGAAGCAACTGAGACAAGTCATGGGCTAATAATTGCCTGAACCTCTTTTAGGGCCCTTGAAATCAGTAGTTAGAAAATGTGCGTGGTCCATAGCAACTGGAATGCCTGGGCACCCTTTCAGATTCTCAGAATCAGTGATGTCAGGCCACTCTGACGTAAGAGTAGGAGTCATTGCCATGGGAAAGCAGTAGGCCTTGGTGTGAGGGCAACACAGTGTCCACTGGGGTTGGCTGTGCACCTATTAAAAGTTGGGCAAGATGGCTGCTTTGTGGGCTGGGAGACTCACATACTTTCAGGCTGAAAGCTACATTTATATTCCCTCTGATAAACTGTTGACCTAAATGGGGTGACTGGTTCCTAATATGTCTGTGATCTAACATGACAGGATTCCTGGTGAGACAGAGCAGCAGAAATGCAAGAACGTCTGCAGAGTGGCATGTTATATCAAGTCTCAGGGAGAGGCAGCTGGAGGAACCTGTCCATTCAGCACCTGGACTAAGAGTCAAGGCTCTGGCCCACAGAAGGCTGAAGATCAGCTATTTACACCACCCGCCAGTGACATGCTCATCGGGAGCACATGCGCCCCGACATAGGTTTGTTCATTGGGATCTTCCCTTGACCTTCTCTAGAGATGAAGCTTCCTGGCAACAATCATATTTATTCTACTCATAGGACCATTGGTCTTGCTTGACCGATGCTAAAGATGTCACAAAAAACACCAATCTGGCATGTACTTTTCATGCTGATACTTTTACTTATTGAATGTGTGTTCATATATTGAGGACAATTTTGTGTGTAAATGTGAGGTGTGTCTGTTGTTTCCTCCTACTAATCTTCATCTATATTTGTTAGAAAAGGAGACAGCAGCTGAGACAGAGCCAGCACCTGACTCCCTCTTTCCAAAATGGAGCAGGGTGAAGCTCTGCTGTTATGCTGTTCTTCAGTGAGTGACAGTCTCAGAAGTCATCAGCGCCATGTGGGGCCAAGGAGGGAAAACCTCAGGGCATCCTGCTTTCTGGACAATCCCATCTCAAGTTGTGTTTAATGATGGTGAAGGGACAGGTTAGAGGCCAAAATTTTCAATCAGCTCTGTACCCAAAACCCACGGTGCTGCAGCTGGTGGAAGGTATTCCGGCAGTTGGGAACCAAGGAATACCACAAAGTCACACCGCACAACAAACCTCACACAAGAGATTTAGTGGGAGGGAAACACCCTGGAGAGCGGCCGCCTCTGCTCAGGCGAGAAGCAGCAGAGAACCCAGCAGAAGGCAGGGTTTTCATAGAGTTTCTTGGGAGGAGGGGGGATTTTCAGGGTGAAGCTTTCCAGGGTGGGGATTCCTGGGATTTCAAGTCCAGACCTTGGGCTTTTTGCTCTATAGGATGGGGGCAGGGTCCAGCCATTAGGGCAGTTAGAGTGTTCTGTGGGTGGAACCTGGCAGATGGAGGTCCTCAGAGGAGGGGCCTGGCCACTCACGTGCTTTGAGGGGCTTAGAGATGGAGCATTGCAAGTCTCTTGACAAGAGAATGATGGTAAACTGAGCAGCAGAAATGACAGCCCAAGATTTGAACTTTGTCCACTTGGGCTGAGTATACCCCGTCCCCACCAGCCTTCCTCATCTCCGAGGTGAAGTTCCCTGCAGGAGGATGACTGGGTGTGAGTTGTTCCCAAGAAACGATTATAGTTGAAACCTTCAGATACTTCCCCTAAGTATGAGTCCAAAATATACCTGTGTTGGTGCCTAGACAGCCTTTGAGCTTCCCTGAGCAGAGTGAGGCCTGGTCTCTGTGACCTCACATAATGATGTCATAGTCACGTGTGTTCCCTTGACCTGTTGGAAGCACAAGTCCATTTTAGTGGGCCGTGATTCAAAACCAGAATAAAGTGAGTAGGGATCTCTTTCTGGTAAGTTGGTTTAGAAATTCTTTGTGGGAAGACCTGATATTCAATCAGTGAGTGTACTTGGCAGGTAGCTTTCTTGAAAGGCGTCACTAAGGCACAGTTCATTATTTGCAGGGGTTTTTGAAGTACAGCACATGTGAAATCTTGGGAAGGGTTGCAATAGTAAGGACCAGGGGAGCACCCTCACATTGCATGGCCATGTACGACACACACGGAAAGGACGCCATCTGCTGTTTTATCTTCGTCATAACGCTGCACCTTAATCTACTGCTATTTCAGCCTTAGTTGCAATTCTGCAGTTATCAGCCTGCTTCACAAGCAGCAGCACGGCCGCTCTGGCTGCAGCCTGGCGAGCATTCTGTTCCCACAGGCATGGGCCCCGTTGCTGCCGCTAAATGTACCTTTAACTAAATCTTCTATTTATAAATAAGACTCAAGATTCCAGGGCTGGGGTGAAAACCCGCGAGTTCAGAGAGGCTGAGTGGCAACTAGCTAGCCCTCTCTTCTTCCTGGTGTCTCTGAAAGACCTGTGCTGCTTCTCCACCAAACGAGAAAAAGCCATGCCACTCCAAATCCCTCCCTGCTACCTCCGGTGTCCCTCATCTCTCCCGGATGCCCTCTGATGCTCTGATGCTCTACTTTCTGTCAACTAGTTGCTAACTCAGCCTGCTGACCCAAGGTTAATGTTATTTAATCAATGCAAATGAAAACTTGGGGTTTACAGTGTGATTGAATATCCCCCAGCAACCATCACTACGCTATGGAAAGAGCCATGTGAAGATCTACAAAAGCTGCATGTTCCTCAACAAGACAGCCTCCAGAGAAATGGAGGATTGGGTTCTACTGTTTCTATAACTACCTGTGATATTCCCTCATGGTATCAGAAGGGAGGAAAAGTTGAATGGCACCCTGTTGGGACCCCCTTTGGGTCTCTCTACTTGGAAACAATATTTCCACAAGAGTTCATAAGGACTCTAAATGACAGTCAGTCACCTACAAAACAGGAAGAACTTTCCCAACTACTTTTCTCTCCTACTTATTTTATCTTTCTGTTTGTGTAGTGTGTCATATTTCATCCGGACTGGGTGCTATATGGGTTGGTGTCTGTTCACATTTCCCTGGGGACACATCAATGTTCTGTGTGTATTTGAGATCCCAGTGAAGGACAATCAGGACTCTCCTATCAATATTCTCCTGTTAATTTTTTTTTTCCAGAAAGACTGAATGAAGATCAAGGTCAGTGACAAAAGAGCTTTGGGTAAATCTGGACTCAGAAGGACCCACAGCCTCAACCCTAAAGAGAAGAAGGTAGTGACAGTCCCAGGTGATCAATGTACCCACACTAAACCCCAACCACAAAAAAGCCTGGATACAGCCATACAGCAAAAGTAGCCCAGGCCAAATGAATTCTGAAAAAAACAAAACAAAAAAAAGCATACTAATAACCTAAAGAGAAAGTAACCCAGAATCCAAAGATGTCAAGAAGTATGCTTGGGCATAAGGCTGAACCTGATGAAACCTGAGAATAAAGCCAAACTTCAGTAAGCATTGGCTTTACCTTCACCCAAAGAGGTCTGGGCTGAAACTGAGAATAAAAGCGTGCATAGGTAAAAACACGAACTGAAAGAGAGCTGAGGCAAAACCTGACCCTGAATTGAGAAGTATGAAATGAAAGAATCCCAGGCAAAGCAAGAAGAGGAGAATGCCCAGGCCTAACCCTTACCATAACTGAAGTTTGGGCCCACACCAAGAGGAGAGGTTAGCCCAAGCCCAGCCCTGCCCCTTCAGAAGTCCAGGCACAAACCAAGAGGAGATGTGGGCCTGGGCTGTTTCTTCAAGTGAAAGAGGCCTGGGCCAAAGCAGGAAAGGAGTGTGCCCAGGCCTAACCATTTTCCTGACTGAAGCCAGGGTCCACATCAAGAAGAGAAACGGGTCCAGGCCCATATGTGACCCCGAAGAAGCAATGGACCAAAAAATGAGAAGCTGGCTCAGGCCAATCCCTCAAATGAAAGTGAGAAAAGTGAATGCCATGGGTAACCCTCACCATGAATAAGCCTGGGCTCAAACCAAGAAGACAGGTGAGTCTGGCCTAGTTCTTTAAATGAAGGATGCCATGACAAAACCAAGAAAATACGAAGGTCTGGCCCTAATCCTTATTCTGAAGACACCTGGGCACAAACCAAGAAAACAAGTGGGCCCAGGGCAATCACTGACTCTGCAGAAGTAATAGCTGATACACTGCTTAGAGAAGAGACTAGGCAAAACCAAAGTGGAAATGTTACTGGGCCACCCACTGACCTTGCTGAAGATAGGCCCTGCCTTAGTCAGGATTTCTATTGCTGTGAAGAGACACCATGACCATGGCAGCTCTTATAAAGGAAAACATTTAATTGAGGTGGCTCAGTTTCAGGGTTTCAGTCCATTATCATGGCAGGGAGCATGGTGGCGTGCAGGCAGATGTGGTGCTGGAGTAGTAGCTGAGAGTCTCACATCTTTCAGGCAATAGGAAGTTGACTGAGATGAGACACTGGGTAGTATACTGAGCATAGGAAACCTCAAGTTCACCTCACAGTGACAAACTTTCTCCATCAAGGCCATAACTACTCCAGCAAAGCCACACCTAATAGTACCATTCCCTGTGAGACTCTGGGGGCCAATTACATTCAAACAACCACAGGTCCAAAATTCTAAAATCAAAGGAGCCCCAGCCAATGCAATGAGAGAAATGGGCCAGACTAAATGCTGCCACTGTGAAGCCCAGTTTTAAGAGGCAAACTAAATGGAGCTTAGTCCAACTTCATATGAGAAATCTTCCCACTCCAAACACTGACCTTCAAATAGCCAAGGACCAAGCTTTGCATAAAAGGAGTCCAGGTAAACCCAGACAAGAAATGTACTTGACCATAAAACTGATTGTCAGTAGAAACCCACTGTGCAGGAATTAAACTGGCAAGTCCTTAACCTTATGGAAGTGTGGGTAGGAACCTCTATTCATCCAACACAGGATGCATCCTCACCAGAAGGGGCCCCAAACCACCATGGTCTTTGGTTTTAACGTTTATTGCTGTGAAGACATCATGGTCACAGCAACTCTATATAAAGGAAAACATTTACTTGGAGCTGGCTTACAGTTTCAGAGGTTTGGTCCATTATTGTCATGGCAGGAAGCATGGTGGCATGCAGGCAGATGTGGTGCTGGAGAAGGAGCTGAGAGTTCTACATCTGGATCCACAGGCAGCAGGAAGAAACACCCCCACTAGGCCTGGCTTGAGCTTCTGAAACCTCAAAGCCCTCAGTGACGTTCCTCCAACAAGGCCACATCACCAATAATGCCACTCCCTATGAGTTTATGGGGGACATTTTCATTCAGCCACCACATGCCACTCCCTAGTGCCCATAGGTTTAATGCAAAATGCGTTTAGTCCATCTTCAAAAGTCCCCATAGTCTATCACAGTCTCCACAGTTAAAGGTCTCTGACACTCATGGCAATCTCTTAATTATAACCCATGAAAAATCAAAATGAAAAAGCAGATCACATACTTCGAACATATAATGGCGCAGCATATACATTACCATTCCAAAACCTAGGGAAGGGAGCATAGTGAGGAACTACTGGACCAATGCAAGACCAAAAACCAGCTGGGCAAACACCAAACTCTGCATCTCCATGTCAAGTGTCAAAGTGCTCTTCAGATGTCCAACTCCTTTCAGCTTGCTTTCTCTTGAGCTGGTTCCACTCCCTGTTAGCAGCTTTCCTTGACAGGTGTCTCACATCTCTGTCATCTCCAACATCTTGGGGTCTCCAACCAAGGCAAATCCAGGTTTCATCTTCACTTCACACAATGGCCTCTCTAGGCCTCCATTCAGGGACACCCCTGACATATGCCTGGCCTCAGTGGCTTTCTTTAATTGCAGAGGGAGATTCCTTCTATCCTTGACTCTAAAGCCAGAACTGTGTAGCTAAATTTGCCAAATTCTTCTGCTTTTTGGGACTGAAACATGGCTCCTTGATCAATTACATTTTCACCAGCTTTCTGTTTTCTATGGTTTCCTCTACTGCCTAAGCTTGGCTATCCTGGAACTTGATCTGTAGGCCAGGGTGGCCTTGAACTTAGAGATCTGGCAGCCTCTCTGCCTTATGAGTGATGGAATTAAAGGTGTGCACCAGCACATCTGGCCCTAAGTTTTCTTTAATTCCTTTTCATAAAATGGAAGCTTAACTGAGTGGGGTCTTGCTCCGAGGTCACCACTCTCTTTATTCCAGTTAGCATCTGGCATCTGTTTACACTTCCTGGTACCCCTTTTCTCCTCACACTGTACATTTTGTATTTTTTCTTGCTCAGCTTCTCCTTTTCATCACAAATCTATGTAAGAGTGAACACTAAGAACCACGCAATAGTCAATACTAGGCTGCTTTGAGATGTCCTCTGCTAATGTAATTAATTCAAAACTCTTCAATTTAGCCTTCGGCAAACTTTTCAGACAAGAGTAAAAAGCAGCCACATTCTTTGACAAAATATCACAAGGACAGTCATTAAGTCACATGCAAATATTCTTCTTTTCTGAAACCTCTTGAGCTGTGCTCCCACAGTTCAAATCCCCCTCAGCACCACTGTCTTCTGTGCTTCTACTAGGATGGCCCATTAACCACACTTAAAATGTCCAATGTCTTTTCTAGTCCAAAGTCCCTAATTGTTCCATATTCCTCCAAACAAAACCATGATCAGGCCTATCACATTAATACCCCTCTGCTGGTACTAACTTCTTAGTTAGGGTTTTATTCCTATGAAGAGACACCAAGACCATAGCAACTCTTATAAAGGAAAACATTTAATTGAGGCTAACTTACAGTTAAGAGGTTTAGTCCATTATTGCCATAACAAGAAACATGGTGGTGTGTAGGCCGATATGGTACTGGAGAGGTAGCTGAGAGTTCTACATCATGATCTGCAGGCAGCAGGAAGAGAGTGAGCTACTAGGCCTGGCTTGAGCTTCTGAAAACTCAAAGACCACCCCTCAGTGACATAATTCCTCCAACAAGTCCACACCTATTCCAACAAGACCACACCTCCAATAATGCCATTCCCTATGAGTTTATGGAGGCCATTTTCATTCAGACCACCATAGTCTTAGTAGAGCCCAGGGTTCCCTTACTGATGAGACCACATCTTCCCTTATGATGAACACCTTGAGGTGCTCTGATCCCAGGCTTTTATTTCCCTGGATGCTTTAAAATCAAGGCCTCCAAGGAGACACACACCAGCATGCTCATTGAAAACTTAGACTCACAGGAGTTTCTGTACTTGGGACTGATATAAGCTGACATCCTGAGTATCAAATGTATGTATCACACACTATTTATCCCAGAGAACATCCTCATGACATGTGAGCCTTGAAGTCTCACCACAAGGAGCCAAGCTTTCACCGAAGTCATCAGTAAATATGGATTGTCCATAACATAAAGGGTGTTAAAATGAACCCTGCAATGGTCTATGACAAGTCTTAATCTTGACTTTGGTTTTCTTTCCTTTTTTTTTTTTTTTTTTTAACAAACAAGTCTCAAATGTAACTCAGACCCTAATCTGTTTACTAAGACTCTTGGACTAATCCAAAATTTATCTTGTTCTAATTAATTGACATCTGGACTCATTCCATCCTCCAAGAAGGGGACTTTGTTAGTGATCTGATTATTAACACAGGTGCAAGGCCATAAACAGACCTCAAAGGAACCTGGTAGTTCCTTGACCTTCAAGTAGCCAGAGCTCTTATATTATCAAGAGCGTGTGGTCTGCACCCTCTCTCCATACAACCCAGGAAACAATCTCACTACAAATGAGCCAGGCCATAAATGGACCAAACCTCACCACCTTAACGACTGAAAGAAATGGACATACCCATGATCATGGCCTGCTCTGACACCAGACATTATATTCAGTTTATTTTGTGGGACAAACCAAACCCTCATTTGTGACCCAGGCCACACAATGTTCACCAAGAAACCTTTATTCACATACAACCAATTCTGTGCTGATGATTGACATTAGCTCATAAGCCATGACTTCCACCAATGCTGATCTGGCAGCTCCTTAGCCACCAAGTAGCCTGAGATCATTTAAACTATAAAGATGGGTGGGCAGCACCCTATTTTCATCTAACCAAGGATTTCTCTCACCACAGTGTAACCAGGACCACACCTTGGCTTTCATGGTATCTAAACCAGACTTGACCATCAAATAATTTAGAAACCTCAGGAATGAGGGTGTGTGGGCCACACCCAGTAGTTGTCCATGTCCAGTTCCTGGGTTAACTTGAGGAAATGCAGGACAAGTTAACCTCAATTGTGAGTTAGCTACTCCCCTCAACAATGCTCAAATCACTGTAATGACAAGAATTGAAAATCTGATGAGAGACATCCACCTCCTTAAACTCAAGGGTCTGTGGGCTGCACCCTCCATTCTTCCAACCCAGGCAACCTCCTCACACCAGGTGTGTCATGATAGCAGCATGGCTTTGGTGTAGTTTGGGCTACACATGGACATCCAAGGACAGGAGCACAACTTGGAGTCAAGGGTGTGTGGGCAGCACCCATAAATCCTCTGTGCCCAGCTCTTATCTGGATTTCCAGAGACTGAGGATAGCAAGTTGACCTTACCTGGGGCCTAGGCCACTGCCGCTACTCCAGAAAGTTTGGATGCAGCTGGAGTATTCCTGTGTCCACCTGGCTCCCGCAGCCTCTCAGACCCAATTAAACACACAGAAACATATTACTTATAAACTGTATGTCTGTGGCAGGCTTCTTGTTATCTAGTTCTTATATCTTTTTTTTTTTTTTTTTTTTTGGTTTTTTGAGACAGGGTTTCTCTGTGTAGCTTTGCGCCTCTCCTGGAACTCACTTGGTAGCCCAGGCTGGCCTCAAACTCAGAAATCTGCCTGGCTCTGCCTCCCGAGTGCTGGGATTAAAGGCGTGTGCCACCACTGCCCGGCTAGTTCTTATATCTTAAATTAACCTATTTTTATAAATCTTACCTTGCCTCGTGGCTCATGGCTTACTGGTATCTTACATCATGTTTCTCATGGTGGTGGCTGGCAGCGTCTCCCTCTCCCTCAGCCTTCCACTTCCCAGAATTCTCCTCCCTCCTTGTCCGGCCTATACTTCCTGCCTGGCTACTGGCCAATCAGCACTTTATTTATCAATCAATCATCCATAGCACCATTAACCCCAAGGGGTGTAAGTCTGATGAGATACATAAGGAAAAGGCCATAATGTGACATCACTGGTTGCCTGGCAGCTCCCTGACTGGTAAGTAGCCTGGACCAGCTTAATTTCAAAGGTTTGTGGACCCTCTCTTCATGTCCCAGGACAATCTTCATTACAACAGAGACATGACCACACCATGTTCCTGCTGGACCTAAGGGCCCACATTAGTGACCAAACAAAATGGACATACCTAAATACAAAGAATGGTTCAATTGTACCTGGACTTATCTTGACTTCAATAAACACTTTCCCCAATCTAGACTCTGTTCAACAACAGCAACAAAAATCATGTAATCAATACACAAGGTTTCCTAACCCAATGATTGGCTGCCAGGTGATAGGTTTGTAAGTTTGTGGATCCTTGACCACCAAGAACCTGAGAACAACCTCAAGTGTGTTTGGGCCATACCTCTCTTTATCCAACCCAGCCCACATCCTCTGTTTAGAGTAGCCAGGGTGAAATCATGTCTTTCATGATGTCTGGGCCACAAATGACAATCCCACAATCTGGGCAGTCTTTGGTATGGAGGATGTGTGGGGCATATCCTCTAGTCATGATTGACCATGTGCTATCTGCACTTCAAGAGATTCAGGACAAATTGACCTCAAGTGTGAGTTAGCCAACACAAAATCTTTCAACAAGGATGGACCCACTGCAGTAACAAGGGTTGGTGATCTGATGAATGAAATCCCACATGTTACCTTCAAGATTTTTGAGCTACACTCACCTTTCATCCATGAAACATTCTCAAATCAGAGGAGTCAAGACCACATTACAGCCTTCATGTAACCTGGGTCACACTTGAATATCAAGTAACATGGGCATACCTTGGCATAAAGGGTATGTGTGCCACACCAAGGAATACTCTGTACTCACATCTTTTCTAGACTGCCATAGATCAAGAACAAGTTGACCTCAAGTGACATAGGGTATATACACTGCTCTAGAAAAGTTGGACCCACCTTAATATCAAGAGGTGGTTATCTGACAGATGACCAAAACTTGCCTGTCAGGAGGCAATTAAAATGCTAATGCCACTTGTCAGGCTACTTTGGGACCCTTTAGAAATTAGGGCTCATGGCAAGGGAGAGCTATCAGAACACTGGGAAATTGCTTTGGTGTGGAAAAAGCTTAAGTGAAAATAAGGAACCTGGGTTGTGCCTGAGATGCAAGAGGGAAACATTGGATTAATAAAAGTCTATCAAAGACTAGGCATCATTGAGAGAGCTCATGACAGTCTTAAGATGCAACTTCAAAAAATTAAGAGGGGGGAATTGTACCCTCAGTCACTAAGTGAAGTTCAATGGCTGCCTGAGCACTTTGTGTGGTGTGTGGAACAGAGGAATGTCAGCTTTGATGATGCTCCTCCAGAGGAACTGAAGTGAGAGCAGCTGAACCAATGTCCCTGATATTGATGTTCCATCCTGCAGTCTGGGGAAAGCAGGAGACTAAGAGGGTACAGCAGCTGTGATTGGCCATGGCTGAATTTCCTTTCAGACCCAGAAGGGCTGCTTGTGAATTGCAACTCATAGTGTCTGGGATTCCTACTGGAGCCAGGGCTTCTTAAGAGCTATAGCATATATCAGTGGGAAGAACCTTGAGCCCCTGGGGTAAGAGGCAGCTGAGAATGCTCAGGCCTCAGGATTGGGATTGTAAAAGCCTGAAAAAAGCTAGCAACTAAAGTCTTGCAGTTTCTGTTTGTTGGCTGAGTAGAAAGTTTTCTGAAAGTAGCTCCAGCAGTTCAGTTACTATGGCAATCACCTTTTCTCTGAGGGAGATTCATGGGAAAGACTGTCATAAAATGCCTCTTTAGGTGGGAGTGAAGTTTCAGCAGCACTTGAATTGTTGCATTCAGGGGAAATGCAATGAATTTGGGTAAAGGGACTGCCCCATGACCAGTGACCGGCTGCTGCTGGGTGCACTTCCACCAGTTCTGGAATGGCTAGGAAGGCCCAGTGGGGAAGGTGATTCAGGGGAGCATCATCCTCCTGAGTGTAACAGCCCCCTAGCAGCAGCACTCACTGAATCCTGGGGTTGAGGATACAAAGACTCTAGAGCCGCTAATGAATTAGGCTCTGATTTCAAACTTTCAGGAGAATTATAAGACTGTTATTAGAACTGACTTTTCTGAGCTTTTGCAAACTTCAGAAATGGCACAGTTTTAAATTAACCTACAATTTTAACTGTGGTAACTCATGATTCATCTACCCTCTGTCTTGTTGGAAGAAAATGTAAATAGTTCTGTTAAGAAATCTCTTTTAGATATTTGCTAAAGTTTGTAAAGTAGTCCTATAGTTTGCTTTTGAATGTAAGTTTGTAAGAATTGTAACTATGTATAGTAATAGTCATGCTAGTTGTGAATATGTATAGTAATAATCACACTAGAATTATGTTAACCTGTTGATATTAATGTGCCATGGTTTGGTGAAGCTAAGGGAGTCTTTAGTTTGATGCAGTTGCATTTGGAGTTTATTGATTTATTTGATGCATTTGCATCAAGAGTTTATTGATATAAAAAAGGGCTTGGCACAGCTAAGGCTGTTATAGACATCTTAGACCCATTCAAAAAGGACATTCCATCTTGGTCATTCTCTACTCCTTTACTGGGCTGTATGGCAGCTCTAGGGATTGCTGTGGTTGTTTCAACTACTCACAAGCTCTTAGTAGGGACCTGAGTCAGAGCTGAGTTAAGCTTTATACTTTCTCCTGCCAGATGCTGGTAGTCAGGGATGAGCAATGTTCTTTTTGCTAACTTCCAACCTAAGACGGAGTATGCTTGGTGGAACATTTATCTCAAGGACTGGGAACGTTGCCTAGGGAAGAAGAATGACCTAAAACAGGCACAGTCTATCTGAGGAATCTGAAGGGCCCTTTAGTCTATTAAGAAGGAGGAGCTGTGGAGACCCACAGAGGTTTCCTAGTGAGATCTGAGCTTGCTTTACCCACCAGGGCTGCAGAGGATGATTGGACCATCGGCATGGTTACCAAGTGTTTGGAAGGGTCTGAACTTGGCTGTGTGGTAAGCTTTGATTTAGCAAGGGGGAGATCTTTTGCCCTGCCTCTTGGTATTGTTATAAAAAGCCCTTTTGAAAAGACAAAAGGGGCTGGTGAATTTTGATCCAGGTCCTCCTGAAACTATCATATGTTTCTGTCTGTTTCCTCTCTACTATCTTTCTATCTAAAGGTTTCTCATTTCTCTCTCCTCCTCATAGGAACCCTTTAAAAGGTGGGAGCTAGCCTCTCACATCAAACAAAACCAAGCTCAAACTCAAATCTCTCTCTTCTACTTCCTGTGTTTCTCTATTCATCCCCCTGACTTCCTCTTACTCTCTCTGTTTTTTTTTTTTCTTGTTCACTTCCTGTCAACTGGTTGCTTGTTCTGCCTCTTGACCTATGGTTGACTTTATTTAATCCTGTTTACAATATACAAGCAGAAAGCTTTTGGATTAAAGGTGTGTGCTAGGGCTGAGCCACACCACAACTAGAAACACGTTTTTCCAGTAAATAACACAATCTTGGGGTTCACACTGTGAGCAAATATCCTGCAACAGTGCATCATGTGATGTTTTGATGCATTGTATAATGTTCAAATTAGGCTAAACATTTATTTCCTCAAATTTTCATTTCTCTGTGTCTCACATAATCAAAAAAAATTTTCTACCCTTTTTACAGAATATATAATACGTTACCAATATCTACTGTCACCTTACAATGTAATGGAACGTCTGAAAGTAATTTTTCTATCTAAAAAATAACATAGAATTTTTTTATTAACCTTCCTCTTCCCTAGCCCTCCCAGCCTCTGATAACCACTAATTTACTCAAAATTTCTAAGAGATTCACTTTTAGATTGCACATAAGTGATATTGTACAATATTTTTTATTTTAAATCTTTGGTATTTAAAAAATTTTTTTATTGGAGCTGGGCTCTGGTGGTGTATACCTTTAATTCCAGAAATCAGGAGGCAGAAGCATGCAGATCTTTGTGAGTTTGAGGCCAGCCTGGTATACAGAGTGAGCTCCAGGACAGCCAGGGCTACACAGAGAAACCCTGTCTTGAAAAACTAAAAAAAAAAAATTACTGAAAAAAATTTTCACACTTCACCACTTGTCCAAATAGCCCCCCCATACAAAGACATCAATAAATTAAAGTGAGATAAAATAAAAGTAGACAAGAATAGGACAAAACAAATCTACATACTACCAAAGAAAAAGCTCAAGAACAGTTATAAATGCAGAAACACACACATAAACCCCACGAAACACAATCACAGAAACCATAATATGTATGCAAAAGGCCTATAAGGTTAAAAAAAAGCCCTTATAAAGTGTTATGCATCAAAGAACCTCCAAAATGCCATTGAGTTTGTTTTGTGTTGGCCATCTACTGCTATGTATGGGGCCTGGCTTTAAGAGTGGTCTGTATACCCAGAGAGAATCCTCTGGAGAAAATTGATTTTTCTTATGCAAACTGTTATCAATTGGAGATTGGGTTAGTGATGGAGGCTTGTGTCTACTTCTTCTCTCAGTGCTGGGATCCTATCTTTCCAGATTTGTCTAGGTCCTGGGTATGCTGCTATAAACTCTGCGAGTTCCTATTTGTACTTGTCCTGCTGTGTTTAGAAGATCTTGTTTCCTTGGTGTCCTCCATCCCCACTGGCTCTTAGAATCTTCCTGCCTTCTCTTCTGAAGAGTTCCCTGAGCCCTGAAGGGAAGTATTTAATGGACATCACAATTAGGAGTGAGTGCTCCAAGATCTTTCACTGTCTACACATTGTTCATATGTGGATCTCTGTATTTGTTCCCATCTGTTTCAGGAAGAAGCTTTCCTGGTAATCCGAGCAAGGCATTGACCTATGAGTACAGTGGGATGTTGTTTTGAGTCATTTTATTGTTACACTCCTTTAGGAGACAGTAGTATTTGGTTTTCCGCTAGGTCCCTGGCCTATCTAGTCTCAGTCCTTGACCACCTTAGCAGTGTCAGGGATGGGTTCCATCTCATGGAATGGGCCTTAAATACAATCAGAGACTGGGTGGTCACTCACACAAACTTTGTGTCATTATTGCACTAGCCCATCCTGTAAGCAGGTCACCAATGTAGATCAAAGGGTTTGTAGCTTGGTTGATGTTTACCTTTCTCCTTTGGTAGCATGCAGAATACCTTCCAATAACAAGAACATTAGTCAGTATGGGTTATGTCTAATTGAGTTGTTGGCTAAAGGGGTCCCACAAGAACCCTCAAAAAACCCAGATATTGCTAAGGCTATGGGTTGCTCTCCACAAACTGGTAGTAATACTGCATTGCTAAAGATAACACCTATACAACTCACTGAAAACAGAGAAGTCAAAGCTGGTGTCTACCTACACTATGGGTGTATGGACTTATATCTAGGTCTTCAATTTTATTCTATTGATCGAAGTGCCTGTTTTTAAGCCAATATCATGCTGTAATTATTACTATAACTCTGTAGTCCAATTTGAGATTGAGGATGGTGATATCTCCAGCAGTTTTTGTTGTTGTTGTTGTTCAGGAGTGTTTTAGCTATCCTGGATTTTTAGTGTTTCCATATGAAGCTGAAAATTGTCCTTTCAACTTCTGTGAAGAACTGTGTTGGAATTTTGATGGGGTATTGCATTGAACCTGTAGACTGTTTTTTTAAAAACTATATTAATCCTATTGATCCATAAGCATGGGAGATATTTTCATCTTCTGATATCTTCTTTGAATTCTTTATTCACTGTCTTAAATTTTTTTATCATATAAGTCTTTCACCTCCTTGATTACAATTGCCCCTAGAAATTTTATTTTTTGAGGCTATTGTGAAAGATATTATTTTCCTGATTTTTTTCTCAGTCCATTTGTCATAGGTATAAAGAAAGGCTACTGATTTTTATGCATTAATTTTGTACCTTCTGCTTTGCTGAAAGTTGTTATCAGCTGTGGTAGTTTTCTGGTGAAACTTTTAGGGTCACTTATGTGTACAATCATATCATGTGCAATTTAAGGTACTTTTGACTTCTTTCCTTCCTATTTGTGTCCACTTGAACTCTTTCAGTTGTCTTATTGCTCTAGTGAAGACTTTAAGTACTATATTGAATAAGAATGGAGAGAGTGGACAACTTGTCATGTTCCTGGTTTTAGTGGAAACAGAGTTTCTCTTCATTTAGGTTAATACTAATCTTGGGCTTACTGTAAATTGCCTTTATTATGCTGAAGTATGTCCCTTTTATCTCTAGTTGCTCCAGGACTTTTATCGAGAAAGGATGTTGGATTTCTCAAAGGCTTTTCTGAATCTAATGAGATGATCATGTGGTTTTTGTCTTTTAGTCTCTATAATTGATAATTACATTTATCAATTTACATATATTGAATCACCCCTGCATCTCTGGGATGAAGCTTACTTGATCATGGTGGATGATCTTTTGGATATTTTTGTTTATTTTGTTTGCAAGTATTTTATTGAGAATTTTTGCATCTATATTAATAAGGAAAATTGCTCTGTACATCTCTTACTTTGTTGGATCTTTGTGTGGTTTAGGTATCAGGGTAACTGTGGCCTTTTAAAGAGAATTGTACAGTTCTCCTTTTGTTTGTATTTAGTAGAATAATTTGACTAGTATTGGCATTTAATTCTTCTTTGAAAGTCTGATTGACTTCTGTACTAAAATCATCTCGCCTTGCACTCTTTTTGGTTGGGAAACTTTTAGTTACTGCTTCTATTTCAGACCTATAGGGGTGATAGGTCTGTTTAAATTGCTTGTCTGATCTTGATTTAACATTGGTAGGTAGTATATACCAAGAAAATGATCCATTTCTTTTAGATTTTCCAGTTTGATGAATGTGGTAGTTTGAAAGAAAATGGCCCCCATAGGGAGTGGCACTATTAGGAGTAGGTTGTTGGAGTAGCACTTGTTGAAGTAGGTGTGGCCTTGTTGGAGGAAGTGTTTCACTGTGGGGGGCAGGTTTTGAGGTCTTATATGCCAAATGTGACACACAGTTGCTTCTGCTGCTTGTGGATCAAGATGAAGAACGCTTAGCTCCTTCTCTGGCACCATGCCTGCTTACATGCTGCCATGTCCCGTGAAGAATAATGGACTAAACCTCTGAAACTGTAATCCAGGCCCAATTAAATGTTTTCCTTTATAATAACTGCCATGGTCATGGTGTCTCTTCATAGCAATAGAAACCCCAAATAAGACAGAAGTTGGTACCAAGGGCTGAGGTATTACTGAAATAGGCTGGACCATGTTTTTGTTTGGAGGAATGTGGACTTTGGGAGTGTGGATTAGAAAGGCAGTTGAACAGTTTAAGTGGGGCTTAATGGGCCACACTGGTAGGAGCATGGAAGCCAATGGTGCTGAGGGTGATTTGAAATGTGGGGGCCTGGCTCAAAATATTCCAGAGGAGAAGAATGTTAGTGTGTTGCCTAGAGATAATTCTTGTGATATTTTGGTGAAAAATGTGGCTGGTTTTTGCCCTTGTCGAAAAAGTTTGTCTGAGGCTAAAGTAAAAAATTTTGGATTAATTTCATTGGTGGAGAAAATCTCAAAACAGCCTAGTATTGACTCTGTCCTGTAGTTATTAGTATTTACTCTGATGAAGATTTATAATGAAAAGGAGCAAGTTGAGCAAGGGAAAACACAAAATGTACAATTTGAAGAGAAAAGGAGCACCATTAAGTGGAATGGAGCTAAGTTCCATGTTCAAGGAGATAAACACATTAAGAAATGGAATAAAAGGAGTAACGACCTCAGGGCAAGACCTTACCCAGTTAAGCTTCCAACTTGTGAAATGGGATTAAAGAAAAGCTCAGAGCGGGGTGTGGTGGTGCAGACCTTTAACCCCAGCACTCAGAAGGCAGAGGCAGGTGTGTCTCTGAGTTTGAGGCCAGCCTGGTCTACAGAGCAAGTTCCAAGACAGCCAAGCTTAGGCAGTAAAGGTAACTATCAAAACCAGAAAGCTGGTAAAGATGTAATTGAACAAGAAGGCCATGTTCCAGCCTCAGCAACCAGAAGAACTTGGCAGTTTTAGTCATGTGGTTCTGGCTATACAGTCAATACAAGAATGGGGTTACAGAATCTCCCTCTGTGACTTAGGAAAGCTACTGAAGCAAGGCATGTGTCGGAGGTGTTCCTGAATGGAGGCCTAGAGAAGTCAGTGTGTGAAATTGTGAAGGTGAAGCCTGGATTGTGTTGGAGACCCCAAGATGTTGGAGATGTCAGAGTCATGGGATACCTTTCGAGGAACCTGCTAACATGGAGCGAAAACAGCCCAAAAGAAAGAAGTGTGTTGCAGTCAAACAAAGCTGAAAGGTGTTGGAGATAGGCAGTGGTGGCGCACGTCTTTAATCCCAGCACTCAGGAGGCAGAGGCAGGTGGATCTCTGTGAGTTCAAGGCCAACCTGGTCTACAGAGAGAGTTACAGGACAGCCATGGCTACACAGAGAAACCCTGTCTCAAATAAATAAATAAATAAATAAATAAATAAATAAATAAATAATAAATAAATAAATAAATAAATAAGAAAGAAAGAAAGAAAGAAAGAAAGGAAGGAAGGAAGAAAGGAAGGAAGAAAGGAAGGAAGGAATTGGGAGATTTGAAGAATGTTTTGACATCAGACATGGAGAGTTTGGAGTGTGTCCATCTGGTTTTTGGTATTGCTTTGGTCTAATATTTTCTCTCTATGTTCCCTTCCCTATATTCTGGAATGGTAATGTATACTCTGTGCCATTATACGTTACAAGTATATGATCTGTTTTTTGATTTTGACTTTATAGGGGATTACAGTTAAGAGATTGCATGAATCTCAAAAGAGACTTTGCACTTTAGACTTTTAAATAAGTTTGAGACTGTTATAGACTTGGAGATTTTTGAAGTTGGACTGAAGGCATTTTTCCATTATGATATGGCCACAAGCCTGTGGGGCCAGGGAGTGGAAAAAAAGAAAATGTCCCCCACAGGGAGGGGCACTATTAGGAGGTATGTCCTTGTAGGAGTAGGTGTGGACTTGGAGGAAGTGTATCACTGTGTGGGGTGGTTTTTGAGGTCTCCTATGCTCAAGCTATGCCAAATGTGATACACAGTTGCTTCTACTGCCTTTGGATCAAAATGTAGAACAGCTCCTTCTCCAGCACCATGTATGCCCACACACTGCCATGTCCTACCATGATAATAACAGACTGAACCTCTGAAACTATAAGCCAGCCCCAATTAAATGTTTTCCTTTAGAAGAGTTGCCATAGTCTTGGTATCTCTTCACAGTACTAGAAACCCTAAGATAGTGGCATACAGATTTTTAAAGCATGTCTTTATTATTCTCTGGGTTTCCTTTGTGTCTTTTTTTTTTTTTTTTTTTTTTTGGTTTTTCGAGACAGGGTTTCTCTGTGTAGCTTTGCGCCTTTCCTGGAACTCGCTTTGGAGATCAGGCTGGCCTCGAACTCACAGAGATCCTCCTGCCTCTGCCTCCCGAGTGCTGGGATTAAAGGCGTGCGCCACCACCGCCCGGTTGTGTCTTTTTTTTTTTTTTAATCCTTTTTTTTCTGGTCTCTAATTTTGTTAATTTGGATCTTTGCCCTCTGACTTTTAGTTAATTTGGCTAAGGGTTTGTCAATCTTATGATTTTCTCAAAGAACCTAGTTGTTTTTATTGATTCTTTATATTATTTTTTTGTTTGTCTATTTGTTTCTATTTTATTGATTTCAGTCCCAAGTCTGATTATTTCTTGCCATCTACTCCTTTCGAATATTACTACCTCTTTCTTTTCTAGAGCTTTCAGGTGTGTCATTAAGTTACTAATGTGAGATATCTCCAATTCTTTTATGTAGGCACTTAGTGCTATGAATATCCCTCCTTGAACTGCCTTCATTGTGTCCCGTAAGTTTGGGTATTGTGTATTCATTTCATTTTTTTTAAAGATTTATTTATTTATTATGTATACAGCATGTATGACTTCAGACCAGAAGAGGGCACCAGATCTCATTACAGGTGGTTGTGAGCCACCATGTGGTTGCTGGGAATTGAACTCAGGACCTCTGGAAGAGCAGCCAGTGCTCTTAACCTCTGAGCCATCTCTCCAGCCCCAATATTTATTTCATTTTTTTATTCAGTTTATTTAAGTTCTTTTGTAATTTCTGTCCTGACAGAAATTATCATTCAGTAGTTTTTTTTTTTTTTTAGTTTGCATGAGTCTGTAAGCTTTCTGTTATTTCTGTTGCTGTTGATATCCAGCTTTAGTCTGTCATGTTCAAATAGGATAGGATGCAGGGTGTTATTTCAATTTTCTTGTATCTGTTGAGATTTGCTTTGTGTCTAAGTATGTAGTCTATTTTGGAGAAAGTTCCATGAGGTGCTTAGAAAAATACATATTCTTTTGTGTTTGGGTGCTGTAGTGGTTTGAACAAGAATGCTCCCCCCACAGCAACTCATAGATGAATGCTTAGTCACTGGAGAGTGGAACTGTTTGAAAGGATTAGAAGAATTAGTTGTGGCCTTTTTGGAGGAAGAGTCTCCCAAGGGGTGGGTTTTGGTGTTTCAAAAGCCCATGCAAACCAAATCTCTCTCTCTTTCTCAATCTCTCTCATCTCTTTCTGCCTATGGATCAGGAGGTAGCTCTCAGCTACTTCTTCAGTACCATGTCTGCCTGCATGCTGCTTTCTGCCATCATGATAATGGGTTAAATCTCTGAAACTGTAAGCCAGCCCAAATTAAATGTTTTTTAAAAAAAGTAAGAGGTGTCTTGGTCATGATATCTCTCCACAGCAATAGGACAGTCACTAAGACAGGTGAAACATTCCATAAACATCTGTTATGTCCATTTGGTTTATGATGTCAGTGAGCTTCAGAATTTCTCTGTTTAGTTTTTGTCTGCATGACAAAAGAATGGGGTATTGAGGTGACCCACTATCACTGTGTGAAGGTCAGTATGTGTAGCTGTAGCAGTGTTTCTTTTTATGAACTTGGGTGCCCTTGTGTTTGGTGCATAGGTGTTTAGAGTTGTAGTATTTTCTTGGTGAAATTTCCCTTTGATGAGGATAGAACTTGTTTTTGTTGGAGGCCTATTTCATCAAATATTAAAATGGCTATACCCATTTGCTTTGTAGGTCCATTTGCTGGAGTATTTTTTTCCATCCTTTTACCCTGAGGTGATGTCTATCCTCCATGTTTGGATATGTTTCTTGGATGCAGCAGCAGAATGGATCCTGTTTTCATATCTAATCTGTTAGTCTGTGTCTTTACTGGGGAATTGAGACCACTGATGTTGATACTTATCAATGAGCAGTGCTTGTGGGTTCCCATTACTTTGTTTCTTAAGAGTGGGTTCCCCGCTCTTCTTTGATTTACTGGTCTGAGATTATTTGTTCCTTGTGTTTTTGTACAGGTGGCTAACCTCTTCAGTTGAAGTTTTTCCCTCTAGTGTCTTCTGTAGAGCTGAATTTGGAGATAGATGCTGCTTAAATTTAGTTTTACCGTGGAATGTTTTTCTCTCTCCATCTATTGTGATTGAAAGTGTTGCTGGGTATAGTAGTCTTGGCTGGCTGGTATCTTTGGTCTTTTAGAGTTTTTAGAACATTCATCCAGGCCCTTCTGGCATTTAAGGTCTTTATTGAGAAGCGAGGTGTTATTCTAATGGGTCTGCTTTTATATAATATTATAAATATAGTAATTTATATTTACAAATATAAATTACTTTATTTTTTCCTTATAGCTTTAATATTCTTTCTTTGTTCTGTACATTTAGTGTTTTGATTATTATGTGTCATGGAGAATTTCTTTTCTGGTCCATTATATTTGGTGTTCTGTATGTTTCTTGTACCTTGATAGGCACCTTCTTTTTCAGTTTAGGGAAATTTTCTTCTATGACCTTGTTGAAAATATTTTCTATGACTTTTACCTGGGTTTCTTCTCCTTCTTCTATTCCTATTATTCATAGATCTGGTCTTTTCATAGTGTCCCAAGTTTCCTGGAGGTTTTACAACTGGATTTTTTATATTTAACATTTTCTTTAACTGAGGTATCCATTTCTTCTTTGTTTTCAATGCTAGAGATTTTCTATTCTATTTCTTGTATTCTGTTGGTGAGACCTCTGAGGTTTTGGGTTGACTTTCTACATTTCTTATTTCTAGTTTTATCTTGTTTTGAGTTTTTTTTAGTGATTCCATTTCCACTTTCATGCCTTCAACAGTTTTCTTAATTTTATTCCACTGTTTGTGTTTTCATTAGTGGACTCATTCATATGCTCTTTAAGGTCCTTGTGTATACTCATCACAGCTATTTTGAAGTCCTTGTCTTGTGCTTCAGCTATGTTGCATTCTCATTGCCTACTGTAGTAGGGTTGCTGGGCCCATGTGGAGTCATTGCCTTGGCTCTTACTGATTGTATTTTAACGCTGGTGTGTAGGCATTTGGGTTTGGGATGATTGCAGTTGTAGGTGTTGATACCTGATTTTTGTCTTTATTAAGTGGGTTTTCTGCTTCTTGGTTTTTGTTGCCCTCTCTGGATCTTAGGAGAATGTGGTGGCTGTGGTTTGCCTGGTAGATAGTGGTTCTGAGCCTCTGCCAGGTGTGGCCACTGGGGGTTCTGTGTAGCAAGTGTTTCTAGGTATTGGAAAGTGACAGGAAGGAGTGGGGGTGGGCTGTGGGAGGAGTGCTGAGGGGGCCACAGGAGGGAGGAAAGCTGGGTATGCCAAGATGATATGGGTAGTCTCCTATGAACGGAGGCAGAGGAGAGGCTACATCTGGTAGTCTGCTACAAAAGAAGGGACAAGACTGGGGGACTGGAATTGGAAGACAGGAGGGAGAGTGACAATGCCTACCTGATTCCATGGTGAGTGTGGCCAGCAGGTTTCCCGGGAGTGCCTCCTGGTATCAGCACCTGAGACAAAGGGATCTGGTATGGGAGGGACACTGGAGAAGAATATCCGCTAGTCCCCTGGGGATGAGGGCCGAGAGGGTGCAGCAGATGGTCTGCTACTAAGTTGGGGATAATATTGAGGAACTGGAGGAGAGGAGGGAGATGAAGATCAACTAAATGATTCTGAACTCCATTCTTCATAAGTATTAAAAGTTCTTACTGGCTCGTACTGTTCCAGATGCATTGTGGAAATCATGAATTTCCGGGAAATTTCTCAAGTCTACAGAGAAAGGAGGTAAAATAGTCACTTCATTGTCTTTCTTTACCTCCCTTCCCTCCCTTTATTCTTTCCCTTGTTGGAAATAAGGCAATAACAAATTCAAAAGACTAGGGAAAGTGAAGCACTTTTTGTTATATAACTCTGGAGAACAGGACGAGAGTACAGAGAAAAAGTAAAATACGGCCTCTGGTGTACTGATCTGGAGCCAGGCAGTGGTATTTAAAATCTTATGATCAGAAGTTTCTGTCTTCTTCTCCTATAGGCCAGAAGTTGCATCCTCCCCAAACTCCTCATCTTATTGGTCTAGGACACAAAGCCCCATTCATTGAACAGTTTGGAGCTTGAGGCAGCCAGTCCCCTTTGCCTACGCTGGGCTTAGTCACATCGAACTTGCTAAATCTCAGAGTCTTGAGACAAGCAGGTGCTAGATGCTAGCTAGAGGAGGAAGGGGCCAATACCTCCTGTCTGTCTGTACCTCTGATGAACTCTAAGAACACATCATATAAAAAATGAACCACAACAATCTATCTCTTATACATTCCTTTCTTTTTTCTTTATTGATAAAATCTCATATATCCCATGTTGGTCTTGAACTAATTCTGTAGCCAGGGATGATCTTGAACTTCTTCTTCTTTTTTTTTCCCCCTCAGAGATGGGGTTTCTCTGTGTAACAGTCCTGACTGGCCTCAAACTTACAGAGATCCACCTGCCTCTGTCTCCCCAGTTAAAGGTGTGCACCACTACTGCCCAGCTGACCTTGAACTTTTGATCCTCTGACCTCCATCCCCACACCACAATGCTGGGATTATAAGCATGAGCCTCCATGCCCAGCTTACGGAGTGTTGTAGATCCAAGGTAGAGCCTCACGTATGCTACCCATGCATTCTATTGAACCACACCCCAGCCCAGTGGAACAAAATGTGAGCACATGTAACTTTAGCCACTTAATATTTGACTAAGACACCAAAAATATATCCCAAAGAAAGCATCTTCAAAAAATGGTCCTGGGAAAACTTGATATCCACATGCAGTAGAATTAAATTAGATGCATATTTATCATCTTGCACAAAAACTGACTCCAAATGGATCAAATGCCTAAACACGAAACTGAAAACACTGAAACTTCTAGAAGAAAACACAAGCAATACCTTATGTGATATAGGAAAGGACTTTCTGAATAAAACTCCATTTGCCCAAAAATTAAGGCCAACAATTGACAGCTGGGACTTTGTAAAACTAAAAGGCTTCTGAACACCTAAAGAAACAACCAACCCCGTGAAGAAGACCACAGAATGGGGGAGTCTTTGCCAGTTATACACTGACAGATGATTGATATCCGGAATATAAAAGAACTCAAAAAAAAAAAAAACAAACAAATAGAGTGAAAGAAAGAAAATGACTCATTTTTAAATATGGACCCAGGACCTGCATAGAAAGTTCTCAAAAGAAGAAAAAAAACATAGCTAAGAAATATCTCAATGTTTATAACCCCTAGAAATTAGGGAAATTAAATGAAAACAACTTTGAGATTTCATCTTACCCAAGTCTTAGAATGGCAAAGATCAATGAAACATCTGACAGAATGCTGGAGGGGTTGCAGGGAAAGGAGAATTCTTCCTCACTCTTGGTGGGATTGCAAACTGGTAAAGCCACTATGAAAATCAGGGTGAATCCTCAAAAATCTAAAAATATCCTACCATACAACCAAGCTGTGCCACTCCTTGGCATCTGCCCGGAGGACTTGACATCCTACTCCACAGATACTTACTCAGCCATATTCATTGATGCTGTGTTCACAATAGCTAGGAAATGGAAACAGCCTAAATGTCCTACGACTGATGAATGAATAATGAAAATGTGGCCCATATACATTATGAAATACTATTCATCTGTAAAGAAAAATGAAATAATAAACTTTGCAAGTAAATGAATGGAACATGAAAGACCATATTGAATAAGGTAACCCAGACCCAGAAAGACAAATGTTGCACCTTCTTTCTCACTGGAAGCCCCCAACTTCAAATCTACAGATGTGAGTATGGCCTATAATAACTACAGAAACCAGGAAAAGAAAATGGGACTGCTGCCTGGATAAGGGGGATGAGGAACAATAAAGAGGGGGATAGCACTGATCTGATTGGGGGGAGGAGGCTCTTTAGGGAGGGGAAGGGAAGTAAATACAGAAGGAAGGAGGTGGGAAAAATATAAACAATCTCTGAAAAAGCCCTAAGGAGCATAATATATAGTTTAAATGAGCTTTTCTCATCTAGGCTGATGGTGTTCCCTTCAAGAGCTGAAGACTAAACTAAGACCTGACACCAGGCATGAAAAGTCCTCTTTTGAGTTGTTGTCCAGGGCTGTCCAAGAGACTCCAAAACATACAGCCTATTGCTATTGCCCATGGCTGCCTACGTAGAGGTGGAAGGTAAGTCCCTATTGCTGAAGACCCTATGTACTTCAGAAAGAGGGCCTAGAAACCCCTACATTGGAACTGACCTGAATGACCCCTCCATGAGGACTAGGTTTCATGGTACCAGAAGGTACCATGGCCTGAGAACCCTAAGGGCACAGTAGTGGTACACACACTTCGGCGGTAACCAGAAGCTCTCTAGTTGGACTTAAGACTTGCTCAACAAGAGGGAAATCATGCCTGGAAACCTAGCTAACTAGGTTAGTGCTAGTGAAGTCATGGTTATTGGAGGAGAATCTAAAACCACTAATTTAATAAATCAGTACAATCTGTGACGACAATCTATAAACATTTGTCCTTATATCCGCAGATCTATGTGTCTTCATCCCTCACCAAATAAACTTTTCTTTGTAACAGATGGAGACCACCACAGAAAACCACAACCAATCAATATGCAGTTGTGGGGCCCAGTACCAATGGATACATTTACACAATACTCCGACATCGAAAGTTCAGGAAACACTCTGGAAGAGGGGGCAAAAAGACTGTCAGGAGGATCAGGTAGTTATTGTGAGATTGTGCCTCCTAGTAATGTCAGAAAATATGCCCATAAAGTATCACCAACAGGACTGTCCAAATGTGAGCTAAACGAGGGCGACACTAATGGACATGCCAAAGTGGATGAGGAAAAGCCCACAAGGCCTCACTCAACCCTGTACAAAGAACTACAGGCAACAGAGGAAAGCTGGAAGTGGAAGAGGTGGTCGAAGAGCACACGAATTGGCTGTCCAGTGCCTGATGGTCAGCCCTGAAAATATGTGTGCAAGTAATATTATATGGCCTGAGTAGGTTATATTTAGGAATGTATATGTGTATCCATATACATATATGCATGCAATAGCAATTAGTCAAAAAAGAGGTCATGAATTTGAAGGAGAGTGAGAAGGGATATATATGTGTATATATATATATATATAATATATATATGTATACATGTATATATATCTCCATGTATATATGGGAGTTTGGAGAGAGGAAAGGGAGAACTGTTATAATCTAAAAGAAGTGGGCACTCCCAGCTGCTGCTCCAGTCACTTTTTGCTGTGTCTTCTCTCTACTGTCATAGGCTCTAACTCTCTGGAACCGTGTGCTGTGGTTTCTCCATCAGAGAGCCCAGTCTACCCAATTCCAGCCTTTCTCTCTGTGGGTATACCTGTTCTTTCTTCATTCCCTCACCACTCCAGTCAGGTCCAAGTCCTGGAGGCCATGCAAAGACCTAACATCTTTATATATCAGACCACCATCAAATTAACATTAAGTTCTATGGCAAGAAAATGTGTATAAGGACACTAGTCTGCTGGGAAGCTAAAGCTAAACTATATACTTACTGTCTTATTGGAAAACTGTAATAGGATAAAGGGATTTAGTTAAAATTTGAATGTGTCCATGTGTGCATTGAAACAAATTTTGAATTGGTTTTTATAAAATTAACAATTTTCCTTTTATTAACCCTTTGCCAGGACTCTGCAGGCTGGCAAACTATTTGTTAAATAAATTAGGCATGTAAAGAAGACAGACTAGAAGGTGGCTATATAGCTTTTATTCATGACATTTGAATCCTTAAGCTCACACACAAATTTATTTCATAAATATTCTTTAGATTTATCTAGCTCTTCTAATTGATTTAATTATGTTAGTCTGCTTTCTTACAGTCAAACTCTTAACTGAATCACAAATGAAATGAAAATATAGTTAACATTTTTCAGATGTACTTAAAAAAGAAACAGGAAAACTTTGAAAGCAGAATACTAGAAGCTAGTAAAATAGCTTGCTTCATTAGAAATGACTCACCTTCTATGTTACACAAATTTTTACATATCATTGAAAATTTTTTACCTATATTTAATATTGCCCAGAGGAAAATAGCTTGTTATAAAAGTTTTTTTTTATAAACATTTTTAAAACCAGGAAAAAAATCATTACTTCCAAAATATACTTTGTTTGGCTAATTCTAGACAGGAATTAAAGTCAAAATAATCAAAGCCAGAATGACATTATTATCCAAATGATGCCTTTGCCATTTCTTGAAGACATGCTATATTTCTTTTTTTTTTTTTTTTTTTTAGTGTGGTATCATTTAGGCTAAGAGATTGGAAATGATTGGAAATGATGTGCTTTCACCAGCGACAATGGACTGGGTAAATGGTGGACTGGCATAAATCAAATTCCTTAATGTTTTCTAGTTAAGGAAAATTTCAACCAAATCCAGCATGTTGTGAAGAAAGATGTTAAAAGTAGGAAGACAGGAAATTTGGAATCGCTCAACATAACCTGGTTAGAGTTTCATATAGACAACTAAAATAGGGAAGAAAATCCAAAGATTTCTCTTATAGCAAGACTAGAAGAAACACAGCAGGGTCTGGAGGAGGCATGAGATACCTTATCAGATTCACAGTGTGCAGTGTCTATACCACAGACACAGGGAGAGCTTTGGAGGAGTTTCTAGCTCAACTATAGACATGCTTAATGGTAGAATGGCAAACTTCTGAGAGGATGCCACAGCAGGGGTGATTTTGAAGGAAGGCTGAAGGACCACTGGTTTAGTCTTCAGACAGTTCATGAATGTGCAAACAATGTTCTTGTTAAGCATGTGCTGCTGCTGTGCAGTCTCTGGACCTTCCAAATACAGGGCATGAGAAAAGCCTGGAGCTTGAGGGGACTATGTGGCCTGGGTTGGATAGAAGATTGGATAGAAATTTCAGTGGGTCACACAGAGGATTCTGTAGAACTTCTATACCTGAATATCTGTAAAAGGAGAACAGGTTCTACCTGAAATGTTGCTGGCATGATTGGGAGAAAGGAAGAATAAGTTAGGAATCTCTGAAGTTCCTTTTATTCATCCTAGCTCTGAAAAAAAGCAGAAGACACTCAAGGAAGAGAGGATCAACAGTCTAAGAAGCAGAAAAAGACTCTAGATCAGTAATTCAATCCATCCTTTCCATTATTGTTTGAAGGAAGAGCTTTGTCCGGCTGCCACCAATTGGCTGAACCTAAAAGGAAGCCAGAGGCAAGGGAGGCCTGGAGGAGGTGCTTGTAGGTCACTTTGGGGACAGAATTGGAAGGACTAATGTTCTGTTTCTTCAGTGCATCCCAAGTTCAAACCTTTACCCCAGAGGGCAGATTGGAAATATCTTACTAAGATGGTTGATATCCATATCTATTAGGATAAAAATGTGTGGCTTGTGATCTCACAGTGTGCCCAGGCTTGTGGATATGTTGTTTATTTGAAATTATCAAGATCTAAAAAAAAAAATACTTCATTCCTAATCATCTCTTTTGCAGAGGCACAACCTACTGTGAAGGTTAAGATGTTTGCCTCCCCAAAATCATTAGTAGTCACCTCACCCTCAACAAGAATGTATGAATAGTCAGGTATAGTGGCACATACCTTTAATCCCAGCACTCAGAAAGCAGAGGCAGGATGATCTCTCTGAGTTCAAGGCCAGCCTGGTCTACAGAGTGAGTTTCAGGATACCCAGAACTATGTAAAGAGACACTGTCTCATAACATATGAGCTGAGCTCAACGAGTAAACGAGAGGTCTGAATGGGAAGTCACTAAAGAAACACACACACACACACACACACACACACACACACACACACACACAAGCACCCCCTCATGCACCCATGCACGTACACGTGCATACACGCATGCACACTTTACCTCTGGCTGTAGGCTCATACACACTTCCATGAACCAGCATTCTTATGTATTGTTTGCAAATGAAAAATTCCTGCTCCTTTTCATCTTAAGTGGAAAGGACAGACTCCTTTCACACTGCTTTACCTTCCACAGTAAAGGATTTAATGTTGGGGAGTGTAGACTTCTGATAACATGAAGGAGTGAAGTATACATGTTGAACTTCATATTCCATAAATGGTGTGTGTGTTGAACCTCAGAGTTTAACGATGAATTATGAATTGGCTCAGGCAGATAACCCCTGAGCCCACTGATTAATCTTCAATCAGGCATTCACATTTTCTAACATGATGTAAGGAGAATACATCATCACTGTGAACATTCTTACCCTCGACATGTTATCCTAAATCTCACAATGAGCAGAATATAATCCTCTAGAATGTGGGCATATCCCATAAACAAATCAGCTTAGGTTCTTTAGTAATGCCAGTCATAAAAGACAGATCACACACACACACACACACACACACTCACACACACACACACAGAGAGAGAGAGAGAGAGAGAGAGAGAGAGAGAGAGAGAGAGAGAGAGAGGAAATGATAATCTATTGGTGGAAATGAAGACAGTTAAATACAACGTGTAGTTTTTGATTATATCCTAGATTTTTTTTTTAAAAGAAAAGTCAACTACAAAGAATTTTTTGAGGCAGAATTTGAACATCCGTTTCAGGCTCTTGGAGCTGATGACGCTGAAGCTGGATAGGATAATGTTCTCATTGCTAACAGGAGGGCATGATAACGTATTTTAAAACTTTATGATGACTGTAATTTGGTTTTTTGATGGTTCAGCCATGAGTGCATATACAGTGAGGAAGAAACAAGGCGATGTGCTGACACTCGCTACATTTAAAGGACATAGGGTGCTCAGAATCTTTCAATTGTGAATTTTCCCAGAGTTAAAATAAATGTACAAGAACGAGGTTAGGAGAAAGAAACAGGCCTGGAGCTGTCCTAGGGGCTGTGAGGATCTCCTATTCACAAGACAGATGTATGGAAGATAAGGTCAGGCCAAAGGCTTAGAAACAGCCCAGGAAGATTTTTCTTTAGAATTTGCCAAACAAAGTTCTGTAGAAATATGAACACCTTATACTTTAAAAAGGCAGAGCAATTGTCTAGACTTTCCTCCAAGAGCTGATTAGTGCAATTAACAATACAAGCCAGAGAAAAATCATTCTAAGAAGTTAAAAAAATATTTAGAATTTTTAAAGCTGGATAGAAATTTCACAACAATTGATAGAAGATAACTAGAGATAAACGCCAAATGCCTTCAGAGTCAGGCTTCCCCACGGGCTGAGCATTACTGGAATGCAGGCACATACTCAACTCCCTACTGCGTGAGTCCTGCAGCTGGTCAAGGTCAAGGCAGCAGAGGCTCCCCAAGGCCATGGCCTGTCATGTCTCATTGCCACCCTCCCGCACACCCATGAAGTGTGTTACTACTGTGCATTGCCTAGGTCAGGAATTCAGGGCTTGGTCTCTCTGGACCCTTAGGCAGATACGCTTTTAGGCCAAATTGCCTATCTTGGTCTCTAAAAGTTACTTAGGGAGAAAAGAGAAAGTTCCTGTAGATTGGAGAAGTAGTAGTGTTGGGTTTCATAAGACAACATCCATGAGACAGGAAGTAAGGGTTGTTCTAAGCATAGTTCCATCATGTAGAATGTCACTGTCCATACAGTCAGCCTTTTCATCAATAGGCAAATATGTCACACTTTCTAGGATTTTGTGGCAGTCACAAACGGCTTTAACATATTATATATACTAAATAACATCAGTCTAGCTTAGTCACCTTTTGTTATTACATGAACTGCAAGAGTACATTCATATCTACTTCCCTCCACCAATACACACTTTATTAAAATCAAATATCATGGGAAGTATGAGTACTTCTTAGTCAATCTGTCAGAACCACAGTTTTGTGAATCAATCAGAGAAGGCAACATTTCATTCATGAAGGCTTCCAAAGGCAGGAGATAACACAGAATGGTTATTCTGACTGCTGGAAGGAACACATTGAATGGATAGAAGGGAGACCTTAGCGACTGCAGCACACCCACTAGACAGAAATGAACTTTGTGTCATCATATAACACAGGAGCTGGGGGGAGAGAGAGAGAGAGAGAGAGAGAGAGAGAGAGAGAGAGAGAGAGAGAGAGAGAGAGAGAGGAGAGCGCTACACAGAGGGGGGAGAGGAGAAAGAGGAGAAAATAGAGAGTGGAGATCATAGAGAAGAGAGAATGATAAAGAAATGGAGAAAGAAGGGATGGGACAGGGAGGGAAACCAGGGATCAGAGGAAGGGACAATGGGAGGAGAGAAAACATCAGCTGAGTTCAGAAGCTCTGGGGTCAAGCTGGGGAGGCTACAAGACAAGTGTATTTGATCCCCATGTACCAAATACCAACTGTCTGGTCTTGTCACTGAAATCCTAGCACTGTGATATGTCTGGGTAGCCAGGACTCACTACCCCTCAGTGGAGACCAAACACCGCACTAATCTGGCTCAAGATCCCAGGGGTCATTTGTGACTTTATTTCTCTCTTCTGGGAAATGGGAAAGTACATCTTCATGGAAGAGTTTAGAAATGACTGTTAGGATCCATCCTGACCAGGGCCGAGTGGTAATGCACTTCAGCTCACTTCCAGTCCCAGACTCTCCCCAATGGTGAGCATGTGAATGGCCTGCCTGGGGCGCAGATCACACACCCCATCGGGTGGTCCCTGGTGAAACCGCCTATGAGGGAAATGCCATGGACGCTGCCAGGAGAACTGCAGGCCCCTCCCAGCTCCGAGCCCCATACAAGGTTAAGCCACAAGCCCAGAGCCAGTCCGCAGGGACTGGAGGAGAGGTGGGATAGGAAAAGGTACTGCTTATATGGTATTCCCCAAATTTGCTTGGTACTTAGAAAAATAAATGACAGAGAAGTTAGTCAAGAAGTCTGGAAAGACATAAGTGGAAAAGAACAACAAAGACAAAAAACCTCTCAGTCTCAAAACCTGAATTCCAGTGAAGCCTAGGGGGCAGGTCACAGGCAGAAGTACGACGTGGGGAAGTGCAATGGCCTCTCCCACACCATCCTCAGCCTAAGGCAGCAAGGCTGGTCCTTCATGCTGTGGTCTGCCTGGCCCACGAGCCCTGGCTAGCAGCACTTAGAGGGTTAAGAGCGCACGAAGTGGGTAGGAGACATCTCTCAGAAGTCCGTGTGGGGCTCCAGCTTTCCTGCTCCTGGAAGTAGGGACCATTTCAGCCGGGGAGGGCCACTTCCTGTCCCATGGGGACTCCTGGGAGAAACAGTGCTCCTTTCTTCCGGAAGATGAGGTGGAATGTTAGTGACACATCCTGGTTGTCATCTCTTTCTGGAAAGCAAGGAGAGAGGGGCTGTTAGGGGACAGTAAGCAGAGCAATATGGAAATGCAATGGGGGGGCATTTACCTGGAACCTTTAAACCAAAGGTTGCAAGCCTGAGCCATGTTCCATTTAGTCCTGTAGGCTTGAGTGCTCTCGAGTTCTCTCTCCCTCCCGCTCTCTCTTGTACTAAGACACTGTTTAAAATATTTTTCTCTCTTGCACAAAATCCAAACGACTTGTCTTTTCTGGGGGCGGGGGGGAGGAAGATCTGGAGCCACTGAGCACTTGGAATTGGAGAACATTCCTCTGTGGACAGAGAATGGCCTCCAAGTTCATCCCCACCTCTTCCCATTGTCTCTCCAGGGAGAGCCGAGAACCACTTGCCAACTGGTAGGATAACAGGTTTGGGTTGCTATTTTTAGACTAGAAAACATCTTCCATTTGACTAAGTTTCAATCAAAGATGGGAAAAATGAAGACTGTAATCTTGTACAAATCAAGAAAAGTGGGAAGAGGAAAGGAAGAAATCCCAGAGTCCAGCTCGCAGTCCACCTATGCTCATTACCTGCCTGTCTCTCACAGGAACTTGTGGATCCCAAATGTGCCAGCCTTTCTTCTCCTTGAGACTCTGCACAGGCTGGCCCGTTCCTATCCCATCTCACCTCTACCCTCTTTACCTGGCTAATGGCCATTCATCTTTCCAGTTCAGCATGATGACACCAATTGGCTGAATGACCTCATACCCACCCACCTTTGGAGGTGGTCATGCCTTTCAGCTATGCACACCTTGGCTTTTGTATAAGGTGTACTGGCTCTGGGTGTGTTAGTTTCAATGATAATGGCTCCCATAGGCTAATATGCTTGACTATTTTGTCCCAGTTGGTGGAACTATTTGGGAAGGATTAGGAGATATGGACTGTGGCACAAATCTTAGAAGGTCTTATTAACAAAAACAAACCTGGGGCCAGGTACTGGGGTCAACAGTGGAAGATCAGAGAAGCAGAACAAGCCACAGCCACCTCACATCACCAATTCCTCAGCTGATCCTGTTTCCTCAGACTGGAAGCCTCTGTGTCCTCATAGCTGAATGGATCTCAGCTGAACTGCTGCTACTCACAGCCTGAAAGCTTAACCAGGCTCTAGTTCCTGGTCCTCACGCCTTAATACCTTTCTGCTTCCTGCCATCACTTCCTGGGATTAAAGGCTCTTGTCACCATAACTGGCTGTTTCCAGTGTGGCCTTGAACTCACAGAGATCCAGGCGGATCTCTGCCTCTGGAATGTTAGGATTAAAGGCATGTGTGCCACCATTTTCTGGCCTCTATATCTAGTGGCTGTTCTGTTCTCTGACCCCAGATAAGTTTATTAGGGTGCACAATATTTTGGGGAGCATATCACCACAGTGGACTTGTTGGAGAGGTGTTCCCACTAGACTGAGACTCACTAAATGTCAGGAAGAAAAAACACTCATTGCAATTGTACACAGGCTTTCACCTTGGTTTGTCTCCCCAATCTTTCTCACAATGCTGGCACAAGGGAGTTCTTTTTTCACTTTAAGAAAAATGTGGGCTGCAGGCTGAAAAAGAGCCTTGAGCTTGTCAGCATTTAGGGAAGACAAGACTAAGGCATTTTAATTAGATGAGTGAGTTCTGAGTTCCACTTGCTGCTGAACTGACTCAGCTGCTCCATCTCTTGAATGCTGACCTGGGTCATCCCAGACAATAAAACAGCAAACACCGGAGTCAAAGGAGTTAGTGTGGGAGTGCCCTGGTGCTCAGAACGCTGCGTGAAAACCATACACACTGTGTGGGTTAAAGAAATAACACACAGCGTGAAATCTAGGTACTCTCACATTGCTTATTAAACACGGGCAATTTCCTACTGCATTACAGCCAGTAAACAAATGCATGTGCAGAACTCCTAAGGATCATTTACTTGTGCTTACTAATTGGACCACATAGTAGGAGACAGGGCTCGTGTTCTCAAGGACCTACAGTCTCCTAGGGAGGAGGAAAAGTGGTGGATCACAAGCTGGAATAATGCCACTGCAAGTATTTATTTACTGAGAAAGACACGAAGCATGTTGGAACCCGGGTCAGACATGTTGAAGTCTCACTTCTGCCCCCTTACTGTCCACCCACAGGAATTCTAAGAGCATCTTGTTTTAGGTGAAATGTCTGTTTGGGGGGACATCTTCTGTAACTCCAAAAGAAGGCATAACCGTGTCTCCCCCCTGTAACAGCCAAGCACCCTTCTTCACCAGTGGAACAGTCCATCGACTTCATTTCTGCCTCCTGGATCATCCCATGCAAGATCCTATAGAATCCAAGAGAGAGGGGCCGTTTGCTCTTGCATCACCAGTGCCTGGTAATCCAGCTTCAGGGAACGTTGGCACAATCAAGCAACGCACAGGTCCCCAGTCTCTTCCCCTGTAAGATGTACTGTGATAGTCAGTAGATCAAGGGAAGCTTAAATGGATTCATAGATGCTCAGACTCAATACATGTTAATTCCCCCTCTGATCTCTTCCTATAGAGATGGGGTTCGGAATCACAAATCCAACAGCAGCCACTCAGTCCTTGCTGGCCGGTAGCCACCTGGGGAAGAGTTTTCTGTTGATAAATACCCTAGCACGGCGGCGCTGAAGTTTAGAGGCAGGGGAGGCTGCCCAGCGGGAGCAGAGAGGTGAGATTGGCTCAGGGAGCTGCATGTGTGCTGGAGCAGAAAGCTCATGACCACAGCAGGTGCGGACAGCAAGAATATACACATGCAGAAAGAGCCAGGCGCTTTCTTCGAGGAAAGGAAATTACTCAAGAGACGCCTAAGAAAAAGCTACTGTTCCCGCCTCAAGTTTCCAGAGGCTCCTGTGAGCTGGGCACAGTGGTATAACCATGGTAATCGCGACACTTGGGAGGCTGAAGCAGGAGGATTGTGAGTTTGAGGCTAGCCTGGGGTATAAACAAGCAAGGAAATGAAAAACAAAACCAAGGTTCTTATATGTTGAGTTAGCATTTGACAAAGACTGTGCATTTGAGAGAAAGAGTAATTCCAAGGATAAACATGACTGCAGTTTTATAATTAACCCTGTAATTACTGGCAATGGATCAGTGTGCTCCAAGAAAGAGAGGAAGGGGCTTTTGATGAGCGCCCAGGAAGTGCTCAGCGCTTTGGGGTGGCTGTGTCATGTGTATGTAGATCTCCCAGAGGGATCGTTGGACAGAAGAATCCTACTCTTGGAGCTGAACTGCTTTGTTCCAAATGAACTGCGGCTTAACCAGGGACAGGTGCTTCTAAAAGGCTGAGGTCTCTCCTGCTCACGCTCGCTGCTCTGCACGTACATCCTGCAACCCTGGCTGGAGCCTTGAGAGATGGATGTGTGCTGCACTGACCAGGCAGGAGATTGAGAAGACAGGATGACTTACCAAAGCCACACGGAGAGTGGCAGGCGTGGGGCTCCAACTGAAGCCTGTGCGAATGTGAAGGCCAGAACTTTCCCCACAGCGCGGGTTTTCTGAGCCAGTAATACACACGCACTTGAGTGACGACTTGGAAATTAATTGACTCATGCATTAATTATAGATGGAGGCAGGCCATTTCTGAATTTTTCACCCGTCCCCATCCCCCCACCCTTGGAGCTGGAACCCTGCAGTTTCCTTAGGCCAAATCAGGCTATTGCGCCCCTTCCCACTCTCTTCTCCCACCATCCCCCGGAGCTGCCTGTAACCCCACAGCTCCTTCAGGACGTGAGCCTTTTGAGACCCCATTCCCCGATCCTTTCCTGTGGAAGAAACCCCTCCTCCTAGAGCTTGGCCTTCGGTTTTCTCTCGTCCTCGCCTTTGGGCCTCTACAAAAGCCGCTGGCTTAGTCAGGCTAAGCCCCTGACCCTGTTGAGTGTGGTGACGACCCACTGAACGGCTTGGTCCTCCCTGAGTCCTGGGGACGCCCACGACTGCAGGCCACAGTGACATTTTTCCTTTACTGTCATCCAGGGGACCTGCCAGAACGCTAGCGTACTTTTCCTTCAGCTGGACTGACATCAGTTTGAATTAGGAGCTGCCACAGAAAGAAGCATGAAAACAATTACGTTTCTCAGAGTATGTTTAAAACACGGAAGAGTTTTTGAAAAAAGTGGAGAGAAGGTGAACACATTCAGAGACCATATGGTCTTATCCAAGGCCCTTGAGTTAGGCTGTGAAGACTTAGGAATGGGCCTTTTCTCACCACAGTGTGGGCTCGAACGCGCAGAAGAAAAGCTGTTTCTGAGATGCCTCTTACAAGCAATGGTTGTGACCACAGTTCACAAACTGAAAGATACTGTCCTTGCATCTGCTCTTTGAAAATCTACAGGCCTGGGCCGACAAGATGGCTCAGCAGGTCAAAGTGCTTGCTACCATACTGAAAATGTGAGTTCGAGACTCACATTGGTGGAAGGAGAGACCTGACTCTTTTCAAGTTGGTCTCTGACCTCCACAAGCACGCCATGCTCTCACATTGAATTTTTTCAAGTACAGGCTCCAAGGCTGTATTATACTATTTTGCCACTTGGTGGCGCCATCGAACCATTTAAAGAAGCGTTCATCTGGCATCATCATGGCTCTCCTCACTGATCCTCCTGCAGGCTAACCAGTAGGGCCAAAGACATTCCTTCATTCCTTCCTCAAGGGGAGCGTCTCAGAATCTTCCACTCTTTAAAGAAGACTTCTCTATGGCTGGTCACGCGGAAAGCCACTGTATAAGGCAGGCCGCCAAAACCTGCAACGTGCTTAGAGCTTTTTCTGCAGGGGGCATTTTTCTGGCAGGTCTCTGGCAAGACACTGTGTTTGGCTTGTTGATGAAGAAAATCGCCGCATTTGGAGGTTGGTTTGTTTGTTTATTTAATGATGCAGCTATTCCACTCCTGGGCACACACCTCACCACAGAGAGATACATGCACAGTCATGTTCCTCCTGCTCTGTTCACAACAGCACGGAAATGGAACCAGCCTAGATGCTCATTAGCAGAGGAAGGGACAATGACAATGGGGCGCATCCATGTACAAATGGAATTTTATTCGGCTGTAAAGAGAAATGGCATTTATGAAATCTGTAGGATAATGGGTGGATTTGGGAAGTGATTAAGCATGATGTCAGAAAGACAAAAACTACATGTTCTTTCTTACACTCAGTTCTTAGCCTGTAGTGTGTTATGTGTGTGTGCGCGCGTATACACAAATGTGGATAAAGTCTAAAAGGCTAGAAAAGGTACCAAAGAAGGTAAAAATGGGCGATTAGGAAGTCAAGGGTGGGTAAAAAGGACACTTAGGCTGAATTCAACACCATACAAACAGCCAGGCCAACCAGCTTCCCCAGGTCTCCACCAGCCTGGTGTCTTGGAGTTTCTCGCAGGCTGCTGCTTCTACCCAGTAAATGGGCTCCATTCCTCTATGCCTAGCAAATTCTCACAGCTTACAGGATGCTCTGAAAGCGTTATTCGCTCCATTCTGGGTCCCCATGGCCTGGCTTCCTGCTAGCTTTGGAATTCATTACACAATTAGCCTTAATCTGAATTGTATATTGTGCATCTCTTAGTGTATATTGTTATGTGATGAAGGATATTTTTTCAAGCCATATGCAGTAAATATGATTTGAGGCAGTTATAAATAAAACTTATATTCAACATGAGTATATAGCTGGGCAAATGAGATTATGTATGTTTTTATGTTATCAATTTCTGATATTTTTGTCTTTGGCATAGTCTCTGGATTTTTAGATACTTTTAATACTCATATTATTTGTTGCTTTAAAAAAAGCTCTAGTAACTTAAAAAGCAATAAAAGAGGAAACAGAATAAGAAACTCAATAGAAGTCACATTTAATTTTAGAAATGAAGTTTCAGTGCGTTTGCCTGGTTTTTGTAGGGAAGGTGGGGTGGGGAAAAGAGCCTAAGCTTTGTATAAGTTACACAATGCCTTGTCTGATCTCAGCTTTTAAAACTAAAAATGGCCTCTGTTAAATAGTATTGTGAGGTGATTTTGACATCCATTGATCACATTTCTAGAAGTTCTATGATTTAAACATCATCATCATCATCATCATCATCATCATCATCATCTCACTGAAACAAAGTCTCCTTAAGTGGATCTGATTGGTCTGGGAATTGTCTGGATATCATGAGTCCCAAGCTAGCAGATAGTTCACTTGAAAATTGAGTTTACATGAAAGGGGTACCCCACCCTGTCCCCCCTCCTTCCCTACTTCCTGCCTGGGAATCTGAGAGCCTGGCTACAGGCTCCTGCTGTGAACCCCTCTACTCCCCAAAAGTATAAGAGACCCCCACTATGTGTTCTGTCTCTGGTGCTGGGGCCTCAACTTTCCTTGGAGCCCCTGACATGCAGCTGCCACTCTGTCTTTCTGTCTATCCATGGTTATAATAACTCTTCTAATAAACTCCTTCATCCTCAGCAATGTATCTTTTGAACCGTCCACCTCATCCAAAACTTAACCTAGATTCGATTGGCCCCGAGCTGGAACCACTTGTCCAAGTTCACATAGCTTCTGAGTGGCTTTCAATCCAGATGGAGGTGACTGGAATACAAGCAAGCAAACCCTCTGCTCTTCCCATTATTCCACATGGGGGAGATGCATGTGGCTAATAACGTCAGTGGTAAAATGCCCAGGGACACAAGAGCAACAGCATCTTGAACCCAGGCTTTCTTTTAGTCCGCAGCACTCTGCTGACTGCGAGGAAAAAGAGTGTGAATTACCAACAGCAAAGACAACTAAGGCAGAGAAAGAGGAGGGCAGAGAGGACCATGGGTGCAGAAGTCCAGCATGTGGAACACTTGGGGCCGCAAACTGTGAGGGCGGCCTCGGAGCCGATGGCCCCTCCCCAGCTCACAGTCGTTAAAACGCCATGGCTTGCACCAGAGTCAGGTGAGAAGCCTACAATACAACCTTAGACTTGATCCAGAGGGAAAAGCTGTCAGCAAACTTGGGACCCACAGATACTCCTGCCTCTGCCTCTCCCACACACTCCTGAAGTCACAGACATGACACGGGATAGAAAAGGGACCTGGCTCGCTGTGCCCCGTCTCCAGTGACAGATCTCAATCAGCACATTGTAAACCTGGTGTGATGAAGGCTGCTGAAAATGTCTGACCAAAAAAAAGCAAAGGCCGTGGGGGTGTGGTTTCCTACCAGGTGCTTCCATGCTGACCACGCAGCAACACTGCCCGCACCCCCAGCCCCTGGTGCCTATGCAGGTCTGGCCCCTTCTTCCCTCTGCGGTCTCAGAGGTTCAGTTCTGGGAAAGGGCCCGAGAAGTGCAGAAACCTGGTGTAGACATCCCCACTGGACCAGCTGGACTGTTGTGTAGACATTCCCACTGGGCTGTGCTGGACTGCTGTGTAGGCATTCCCACTGGACCAGCTGGACTGCTGTGTAGACATTCCCACTGGACCAGCTGGACTGCTGTGTAGACATTCCCACTGGACCAGCTGGACTGCTGTGTAGACATTCCCACTGGACCAGCTGGACTGCTGTGTAGACATTCCCACTGGACCAGCTGGACTGCTGTGTAGACATTCCCACTGGACTAGCTGGACTGCTGTGTAGGCATTCCCACTGGACCAGCTGGACTGCTGTGTAGACATTCCCACTGGACCAGCTGGACTGCTGTGTAGACATTCCCACTGGACCAGCTGGACTGCTGTGTAGACATTCCCACTGGACCAGCTGGACTGCTGTGTAGACATTCCCATTGGACTGTGCTGGACTGCTGTGTAGACATTCCCACTGGACTAGCTGGACTGTTGTAGGTGACATGGAACCCACATAACCTGCTGGGTGTTGCTAGTACACACTTTTATCCTAGCACCTTCCTTTAATCCCAGCAGAGGCAGGTGGATCTCTGTGAGTTCACGGCCAAGCTGGTTTACACAGTGAGTTCTAGGCCAATTAGGGGTTATAATGAGACCTCTCTCAATAATGAAACAAAATGAACCCCATAGCCTGGAAGAGTTCTGTTCTGATGGCAAACGGGCGCTTTGGGTAGAGGGTAGGGTGTGAAGATGGCCTTTCATCTCACACGGTCCATTTCTTAGAGACTTGAAAGTCTCTACATTGTGTCCATATTATACCTGTTTACTTCATTCATTATGTGCTATCCCTCCACTTCCTCCCAAAAGCATGCAGATTAGAAACATCAACCATCTTGAAAATCCCATTTCTGCCATGGTATTCCCTTCCCTGCCTTATTGCCCATTGCTGCCCAGGTGAGGTCTCTACTAAGACTGACCTACTTTCTCTCTGAAGCTGGCTCCGGGCCACACCCACTCATCCATAGCCGGAGAGAGGTCCTTTCTGTCTGCAAACACAGGTAAGGGTGCATCTGACTATGTGAGAACCATGGGGACGTTGGTGTGAAAGCACCGCAGAGAACAGGCAGATGTGGTGTTGGGCTCTGTAAAATCAGAATAGACTTTCTCTTAGCTCCAAAGACCCAGAAGGCCTTGCTCCATCATGCTACCTTGCAGCCGTTCCAGAGTGCACCCCAGAGTAAGAAGCGGGGCTCTCTCCTCAGCCCCTGCTGGTTTCCTCAGCAGCACTGGCAAGGGCGGCACTGTGGAGGTCCAAAGAGACACAAGAGCGGTCCCCACATCCCTTCTCGCTTTCCTGCCTGATGTACTAGCAGCCTGCACACCTGGTCTGCAAGGACCTCAGTCTCTACATCCATCACAGTGCCTGGCACATGCCGGGTTTCTGCACTTGTTCCTTTAGCACTGGGATGCCCAGAACACTCCAGCTCATCCTTCCAAGCCTTGCTCAGGGGTCTCTGAAGCTTCCAAGCCATCTAGATGGGAGACAGAGCAATTCTTCAGAAAGGGAAGAGGATCCCAGGGTGGAGAAGGAGAAAGAGTCTCGGGGTTGCTAACCATGCCTCCTGGAAGCTGATTCTCCCTCAGGTGGGTAGAAATAGAGAGCCGAGTCAAAGGTCAGCTGCTGGCTGGAGTAACATATGCAGAGAAAGGAAGAAGAGAGGTTAAGTGAAGTAAAAAAGCAAAATATAAAACATCCCAAACAATTCCCCAGCCAGCTCCCTGCAGAACAGTGGGGCTGCTAAAGATGCAGGAGCTGAGAGACGGCCTCCACCCAGCCTGGAGGCGGGCAGAGGCTTGGTGCTGGGACCACAGCTGTCCCAATAAGGCTAGTTTCCATTTCCCGTGGTGAGGACTTCTTTTCTCACTTTCCAGAATCCAAGTAGCTGTGGGGACCAGGGGGAATAGCATTGGTCCTTGGGCGGATGCCCTTGGCAATTCCTGAAGCTAAGCTTTTCCCACCTCACTTCTCGGAACAGATGGGTGAGTCCATGGGACTTGCTTGTCCACCATGCAGGGTGAGGTGTGCCCGGCTGTTTTCATGATATGGAGTGAAGGCTGAAGGTCAGAAACTCTGTGAGCCACCAGGGCGAACGCAGGGTGAATCTTTATGTCATTTCCTCCCCTGAGCTCAGAGATCTTCCTTCTGGCCCCCAAGCAGGCAGACTTTCTGGGAGGAAGTTTCTGTTCAATTGTGGTCAGACTGACCAGCAGGTAATACCAGATTATAAGGTCCACACATTTTGCACACAACTGTCTTTATAACGCAACTGTGCCCACTGAACAAGAACTTGTGGGGTGGGAAACTCTAGTTGGAAGCTGACAGCAGTTACTCTAATATATGTACATCTACACACTCACAGACTTCACTTTGTGACAGCGATGGGTGATGGGCGATGCATAAAGTGGTGTAAGAAAGACGGGGTGAGCCGGGCGGCGGCGGTGGTGCACACCTTTAATCCCAGCACTCAGGAGGCAGAGCCGGGCGGATCTCTGTGAGTTCGAGGCTAGCCTGGTCTACACAGTGAGATCTAGGGCAGGCACCAAAACTACAGGGAGAAAGATGGGGTGATGATACAAGGACCTGGCAAGCCAGCAAGCATCTTGTGTCCTCACCGCGCACATCTATCTTTCGCTATGTGCCAGACACTGACTGCACTATACAGCATTACTCAGGATGTCACCGTGTGTGTGGTCTCCATCTCAACTCTGCAGAAGGAACCGATGGCCAGCATTTTGGCACAGGCACATACACAGTCATCAGGACAGCAAGTCTGAAGCTTCCCAGTCTGTCCTTCTCTGGGGTCCATCAGCTACATCCCCAGGCATCATGCCTTCTGAATCACCGTTCAATTAGCATGCACTTTCAGTGGAACCCGACTCAGTGGTCACACTACATCTGCACTAGCCACAGGGTGGGACCACTCCCAGGAGGGCCCAAGGCCAGGGCTGCTCCCCTCCCCGAGGAGCATCCCAAAGTCTGAGATGGTTGAAGAAGGGCAGCAGAATAGTCAGACTACAAAAATTAGAAAATGAAAAACAGAAAGACCAAAACTCTCACAAGAACAGACGAGACCCAGCCAGTGCACCAGAACTAAAAATGTCCTCTCTGGTGCCTTGTAGAGATGTGGGTAGTGAATGAGCCAAATACAGTAAAAAGAGCAATGTAACAGGGCAGAGCTCCTTGACTGGAAAGGACAAATACTTATTTGATTAATTCTGTTCCTAGACACTCACATTACTGACACAAAGGGTGTTTCCTCTGTGCGAAGGTGGGTATGAGCATGGACACATACATACAGGCCGGCAAACCCATACATGCATAAGTATGGACAGATAAACAACCCCCCGCCACCCACCGAGAAGAGGTACTCACAACCAATACAAGAATCAAATTGCCAAGCCCTACAGACATTAAAAAGATGTCACTTTATGTAAACACAGTCAATGCTCGGTTTACACTGATTCACAGACAGGAAGAGCTGCAGAATTCTGAAGTCCTCCCACAGAACCACAGAGTCACGAGGGCATGGCTGGGTGCCTCCTGCCAGGAGAGCATGGGTCTTAGAATCCGCAGGAGAAAAGAGGCCCATGAGCATCATGCCCGTGGAAGATGACCTAGATTAGGTCAGGGTTATCCAGATTAGGTGAGCCTCTGGGGATGCCTTTGAGGGATTGTCCAGATTGGGTTAACTGAAGTGGGAGAACCCACCTGAACTGTGGGCAGGACCATTTCATGTGCTGGGGCCTTGGGCTGAATAAAAAGAAGAAAGTCAGCTGAGCAGAACTCATCACCCTCTGCTTCCTGACTGAGGGTGACTGCCACGTACCCAGCCATGACCCACCCTCCTACCTGGTGGACTGCACCCTTGAACCCTTCCTTAAGTGGATTTTCTTAGAGATTTCGTCACAGCAATAGGACAAGTCACTAATCCACTGGTGTCATCAGACACCCGTTCTTGGGGCAGCATTCTTCCCAGTGCTGTGACTTTCTCTGCAGATTTACCCACTGAGACACTATCATTCCCTGACCAGGACAGGACAGCGACCAGACACAGTCTTTGCTCTGAGCAATGCTACCTGAGATCCAGCCTAGCACAGAAGCTGCCCACTGTGGCTTTTACCTTTTGCCCTCTCCCATTCCCATTAGCTCAGTTTCTTCACGGTTCCCTAGAGGTCAGTGTTGTCTGGTGTTTATTCCTGCAGTCATGGCAAGATGCCATCTTGGACCCTGTCCTGGCATGGCAACTAGAACAGAACAGTGCAGTGGAAACCAAGGTCTACGGAGCAGTAATGGAGCTACTGACCCAGGGAGGGGACCCTTGCCTGGGATCCTAGCTCTTATTCCCTCTCCCAGCTACAACTTGGGGATGCTCAACTATACATAGGAAGCACTTCTAATTGAAAGCAGGACTCCGAGGTGTCCGTAAAGCTGCCATCCATGACGGTGTGGGACTTTGGAGTGATTCAGCTGCTTCGCTGTCACTGATGCTCCTGTAAGTGACCCCCACCCGTGCTCTGTAAGAAAGCTCAATAACCTTAGCAAGTGTTAGCATGCTGGACTTTGGTGAAAGAGTACTTCAGTTTGTCATTGGTTCCCTTCTGGGATGACTGGATATTTGTTTTTATCTCCCCGGGAAAAATGAACACAATGTTCCGGTGTCCGTCACAAGTCTAGTTTCCTTTTCCTACACTCCGAATTCACCCCCACAGCTGGACTGGCTCCTGCAGATGCTCAAAAGGCCCCCCTGTTTTGAGGGGTGAAAGAGATTTCTGCATTGCTCAATATTACCTACGGGGCCTCCCAGTTCCCAGACCCGGGCATCAAGATGCATTCTCCTCTTTGCTTCCTCTGTCACTGGCCTCCATCCGCATCCAGAAAGACGCTGGCCGGAAGCAGAGGTCCACTCCCTGAGGGGCGGCTGCAGGCACTAGGGTTTTCGTGAATGGAAATCAACTTTAATGAACTTCAAGAAGCCCTCCCTGGTCAGTCATTTTGGAAGTTTTCTGAACTTTCAGGGCATGGGTGCCTGAAGGGAGACTTTACCTCCCTTGGGAAAACAAAGAGTCTCAGAGAAGCCAGTCAGTGCCTTGAATGCATCACAGGATGGAGCCGGCTGCCACATAGTAAGACCTGTATTGTGTGCCCGATGAGTTGTGGGGGAGGGGCCTCTTCCTTGGCGAGCCTGTAATTTGGGAAGTTCATAGTTTCTTAGTGGGCCCATGCCTTTGGCAGGCACAGTGTTGTTTAGACTGAGTGGAGGCCCAAAACAAACTGAAAACTTCCTTCTTCATAAAGTACGGTCTGCAGCTACTTCTCAATTTGCTGCGGGGTTATTTCCCAAGAAGCCCATCCTAATCTGTAGACAAGGTGAAAATAACTTCACATATCTGACCTCCTGAACATCTGGGTTAGCAACACAGTGCACTACAGAGGGTGTGCTCTGTGCACTGTTGCTCACATGCGTGCAAGCGCGCACACACACACACACACACACACACACACACACACACACACGCACGCACACACACACACACACACACACACACACGCACACACACTTGTGCAGAGTTGAGGCTCCTGCTGCCTAGCATCGAAAGAGCCTATCCTATCACCAGCCTGGAGGAAGACCAAAACTCAGAATTCAGAGTATGGTTCCTAGCATAAAGCCACAAAAATTCTAAGCGGACTCACTGCAGGTTAGGGACTCGCTGTGTGCTGGTTTGACTAGCAGCAAATGCAATGTTTCAAGCTCCCACCGGGGGCCTTTTGCTTGTTTTCATATGTGCGGTGTGTTGGCATGCATGTATTCACGTTTTGCACGTGTATGCATGTCTAGGGTTTCCTCATTCATTCTCCACATTATATATTGAAGCAGGCTGTCTTGCTGAGGCAGAGCCTGCCCTCTTGGCTGGAGTGGATAGCCAGCCTGCTCTGGAGAGCCTGTTTCCACCTCTGCCTCCGACGTGCTGGGATAACAGCTGCCTGCCGTGCCCACCACGTCTTTACGTGGGCACTGGATCTGAACTGCGGGTCTTCACACTTCAACAAGTTCTTTAACCACTGAGCAGTCTCCACCCTGGAGCCTTTGGAGCCAATCACCATTTGGTCTGACATTTGGGAATTGACTCTCCTCTCTGTGGAGAGCCTGGAGAGGCCAGTGACTTATCTGAGGTTACATGGTCAGAACTTGGCAGAGCAAGAATTTAAACCCAGATCATTCAGATCTTATGGACAAGCCTTGGAAACCCGTTTTCCCTCTGTATTAGGGACGAGGAAAATATAATGTGTGGCCCAAATTCAGTCCGTGCCTGCTTTTGTATGGCCTACCGCATAAGAATGTGTTTATTTTTTCAAATAGTGAAAAAAATTAAAGGACTATTTCATGACGTGTGATTATTATATAGAATTCAAATTTTTAAGACTTTTTTTTTTTTAGGTGTGTAAGTGGTTTGCCTACATTTATGTAAATATGACACTGTGTGTGTGTGCAGTGTCCATGGTGTCCAGAAGAGGGTTATGGATCCCCTGGAACTCGAGTTAGGCAGTTGTGAGTTGCCATGTGGGTGCTGGAGCTGAACCCCAGTCCTCTCAAAGAGCAGCCAGTGCTGTCGACAACTGAGCCCATCTCTCTAGCCTTTGGAATTCAAATTTGAATGTTCATGAATCAAGTTTCACAGGAACCCAACCATACCCAGGTATCTGTGATGTCTGAGACTGTATCCACACCTCAGTAGGAGAGTGGAGTAGAGACAGAGACCACATGGCCCACAAAGCCACAGCATTTCATTTGCAGATCATTCCAGAAGAAGTTCACTGCCCAAACTCTGTTCCATGTTACCACCATCCCTGGGGAGACTTCGTGGGTTATAAGTAGGTCCCCAAATTGTCTTTTCCAAATTAGCCTGGCAATAGATATCAAACAGTTCTCTTGTCTGTAGAGACCAGTGAAGTCACCCCTGCAGGAACACACATCGGAAGCAGGAATGGCTTAGAGAGTGTGGGAGGGCCTATTCTCTAATGAACTATGAAAGTGAAATTATGTGTTCTAAAGTGTTAAATAATTTTTACTTGTGGCTTTGTTTATTTTTCTTTTTGTGCTATTACGAGGCTAGAAGACTTGTTAATAAGGAGGGGTAGTGAGGGGTAGTGAGTGGTACTGAAGCCACTGTTTTATTCCCCACAGAAGAGAGAAAGCTGGCAGCATCAAATGCTTCAGTCCAAGACAGAAAGAAAAGACATTCCTCCTTTGCTCTCCACTCATTCCTTCATCCCCCAACAAACAGTAGGAAGAATATACATCACCAGTTTTCTCTTTTAGTGTTTTAATACAGGGGCTTCTATGCGAGCCAGGCTGACCTCGAATGCTCGGTCTTCCTGCCTCTGTCTCCTAAGTGCTGGGATTGTAAGAGTGTTCTACCTTGGGTCCTGAAGGGTCACAGAGAGAGTTCAGTCAGTCAAGTGCCTGCTGTGAAAGTGTGAAGACCCAAGTTCACATGCACAGCATCCATGTAAAACTCTGGGTATGGTAGCGCACTGTGGTAACTCTGGATTTGGAAGGGATGGGAACTGACCAGTATAATCCATGTAGCTCACTGGTCAGCCAGTCCAGCTGAATCAATGAGCTGCTGGTTCAGAGAAAAAACCCCTCTCAAAAAACGAAGGTGCTGGGAACTGAGGTGGGGCTGGGGACATGACCCAGTGTTGACAGCACAGGCTGCTCTTGCTGTCCCAGGACCTACAGCTACAGATCAGGGGATCTGATGCCCACTTCTGTCTTCTGCAGGCACCAGACACCCAGCTGGTGCAGTCACACATGCAGGTAAAACACTCATATGCACAAAATGATTACAAAAGTAAGACGGAGAGAGATAAGGAAGACACCCAATATTAATGTGTAGCTTCCACATGCACACACATGTACCCTCACACACGTATACACACCCAGATGGATATCACATACACACACACACACACACACACACACACACACACACACACAAAAGCTATTGATTTTAAAACAAGATATAAAGATGGGTATCATAATGGTTGTACAACAGTGAGCATGAGTAATGAGTTTAATTAATAACACTGAACTATATATTTGAAAATAGTTAAGATGTTATCTGATGCATATTTTACCACAAAACAATTAAGGTAGATATTAATTTTGAAAAAAATTCTAAAGTTTTCAAAAAAGTGGTATATATATATATATATATATATATATATATATATATATTATTAGCAAAACAAAACAAAACAACAATCCCTAGGGAGGGATTTAAAGGTTTGTTGCTAAAAGCTGAGCATGTATATGCATGTGTGCATATGGTGTGTGTGGTGTATATGTGTGTTTATGTATTTTCCAGAAAATACTCATGTTCCACCGATTAAATCCCCTCGATTATTGCTTTCAGTTTTAAGAGTGTTCTCAGGAATTCTGACATTTAGAGTGCAACACACCAAGCACTTTTGCAGCAGCAAAGAAACCAAAATAATTATGCCCGAGAACCTGTTATAACTCCAGTATCTCACATCGGTGTCACCAGAAGAAAAATATCTGCAGCCCTGAGCATCTATTAGCCCTCTGCTGTGCACAGGCAAAGGCCGGTGCAACCTGGAGGAAAAAGTAGTGCTAAGTCAAAACCACAGCAGAAACCCAAGGCGAAAACGGAACTGAGACACAGGCAGCTGTGCCAACCTAGCGAAAGTTTTCCTCTCCAATCTGGAGGCTGCAAAATTAAAGCCGAGCGTGGATATCCTCAAACATCTTTCTCTAATCCTATTTGCTAATGTTTTCCAAAGATTAATAAGATAAAACCCCTCAGCATGTGCTTTGAGTTGTCTGGTAATTTCCACCGGCTCCTGAGGGCAGAAGTGGTGTATGGGGCTCCTGAAGGCTCTTCTGTTTGGAATACACACAGCAACAGCAGCCGCTTACAGCCTGGGCCTGGCAGCTGTGGGGTCGACTCTCTACGTGCCGATCGGCAACAACACTGGGCTTCTTGGTTTTTTTTTTTTTTTTTTTGTTTTTTTGTTTTTTTGTTTTTCGAGACAGGGTTTCTCTGTGTAGCTTTGTGCCTTTCCTGGAACTCACTTGGTAGCCCAGGCTGGCCTCGAACTCACAAAGATCCACCTGGCTCTGCCTCCCGAGTGCTGGGATTAAAGGCGTGTGCCACCACTGCCCGGCTTAACACTGGGCTTCTTAAGTGAAGCTGGTGACTGAGGAACAGCGTGCTCCTTGTCCTCTGTCATCTGCAGCAATGCAGGCATTGCAGATCGGCAGTGGAGTTCTAGAATGAAACAGTGTGGTGTGCAGCAGATGCCAACACAAACAAACGGCCATTGTCATGGTGCTTCATCTAAACCCTGTACACTCAGTCATCACAAACCTTTACCACACACACACACACACACACACACACACACACACACACGTTGACATTGGATCATCTTAGACGTTATGGATTTTTCAAGAGAAAACTCTAAAATTAACATTGGCAGTACAGATGCCAGGTATGTATCGCCAAGCTGTAACAGGACAGAATTTGTTTTGTCAACCACAGGCTCTCTTTAGAGTAAGTGTGCAAATGGATGGCTCCTAAGCAGACTGTCATCCCAGGAGGGAGTTCAGTCTGAGATTTCAAAATAGAATGACTCCCTTCGTGAGTTGCTGCGACCTAAAATTCTGGAGCACTGACAGAAAATGTTGTGGTCTCAGGTTTCTTCAGTTTGGAAACTTTGTGTCCAGAAGCCTCTAGTGGGAGCTGCACTGGAAACAGTATAGGGAAAGGCAATAATAACCTGTGTCATTGTGGTGCCAGAAACAGAGGGAATCTAGACCTTTCTTCCCTAATCTATGTGATTTACAAATTATTTTAGCAACAGGAACCATTTCTCCCACCATGAGTCTACACAGAGGCCATTAACTACTAAAAGGATGTGGCCGCTCTAACAGAAGAGGAGGTGAGGGCCCTAAGCTGGACTCAGGCTTCACATAGTGTAGCCAGAGAACTTGTGTGTTAAGGACTGTGGTTTGGCTCATCCTGACCATGTCCTACATGACAGCTTGGGTGAGAATGGCCCCTACAAGCTTTTAGGTTTCAGTACTTGGCCTCCAGTTGCTGGAGCTGTTTGGGAAGCATTAGGTAGCCTTGTTGGAGGAGGCATGTCACTGGGGCTGGGCTTTGAGGTTTATAAGACTCATTCCCCATGCCTTCCTCTTTGTCTCAGAGTTGTGGCTCAATAAGTGAGTTCTTAGCTGTTCCTTTGCTCCACCTAACTCTAACCCTCTATAACTGTAAGTCCAACTAAATCCTTTCGTCTGTAAGGTGTCTTGGTCATAGCGTTTTACCACAGCAATAGAAAATTAACCAAGATGTTCTACCATTTAAAAACGTTTTAATTATTTTACAGTTTCAGACATGTATAGAACACATCAGACCACTCCCACCACCTCCTCCCAAATCTCTCTCTTATGTTCACGTCCATTATTTTGGTTTGTGACTGACTGAGAATAACCAGGGCCATCTGTGTGACCATGAGTTTGGAGCTATCCGTTGGATGCTGGTAGATACACAAGTAAAGACAGTGATTTCCCCTCCCCCAGAATCTATCAATAGTTAGTAGTTCAGAGGTTAAAGGTAGGACCCAGTGAGCCCTTCCTTGACTGACTGTTAATGGGGCTGATCTTGTGGGCCCAGTGCAGGTCACTATAGTTGTTGTGAGTTAATGATGACAGTGGCCGTAATAAGTCTAGAGAATGGCCATTCAGCCTATTTTTTGGCTCTTACATATTCCCTCCTGTCCTATTATTTTACCAGAAGATAAGGTAGAACCATTCACGTGTTCACACAGTAGGAAGCCTGGCCCCGAGTGTTCTGTTATTCCCAAGACTTGTATGAGGTGGAGAGAAGATCTAGTGTAGGTGAGAACCAGAAGCTTTGAGGCCTGAGGATGAGCCATTAGGGTGTGATGATAACTTTCTGTCAGCAGAAGGTGACAGAAACCCCAATTGGGTCTAGACAAGGTACTGGGTGTAGGGTTGATTCTGAGGGAAGAGACAGAGAAAAGGAAAGTAAGTGTAAGTTTGAAAACAAGAGAGATAGGACCAGATGTCCTCTTTTAAAAAGTGAATAGGCGCTCCTCAGGCTCAGATATTTTTGCTGACCTCAGTTTTACTGAATTTGGGAATAGTTGCTATTAGCTCTTTAGTGGGATGCAGGTATTACCTGAACTACAAGGATCTAGGAGCTCCTGAAAATACAGAATCATGACCAGCGATGTAGCTCAGTTGGTAGAGTGCTTGGCTAGCATGCATGAAGTTCTGGGTTCAATCCCCAGAATGATATAACTTGGGTATGGCAGCTCAAGTCTGTAATCCCAGCACTTGGGAGATGGAGGCAGGAGGATCAGAAGTTCACGACCTTTCATGGTGATGCTAAGGGAGATGTTCAGTGGGCAGAGTGCTTGATATATAAGCGTAATATAAGCCGAGTATGGTAGGGAGGGTACCAGGAGACAGGCAGGCCTAGGGGCTTACTGGCCAGTCTGTCTAGACAAGATGGTAAGTTCTAGCTTTAGTAAAAGACCCTGCCTCAAAAAACCAGGCAGACAGTGGTAGAGGAAGATGCTGGATATTCACATACAACTACACCTGCATGTACATATGTGTGCACACCCTCCTCATCTGCACTCACACACAAGATGATCCTCAGCTACCTAGGGAGTCTGAAGCCAACTACCCAGGCTACATGAGATCCTGCCTAAAAAGCAAAATCAAAAACCACTCAGTAAGGCAACATCATGAGCCATATCTCCAGCCTTCTGCATCAGAATTCTGAACAGTGGCCCCATACACCCATCATTTATAAGCTCCCCAGATGCTCTTACACAGGAAATGGTTGAGAATCGCCTCACTCAGTCTCCCTGGTACTCACCCTTGAGGCTCTACTATGTCTGAGCTAGCCCTTGGAAATTCTGACCTAATACATTGGAGATATTCCCAGGGGATGCACCGTAGAAAGGTTTACAGTTATTCATAACTATTGCCAGAGCCCAGGATAAGCCATCTGTAAACACCTGCATGCACACCTGGAACAGCTGTGGTGGATGAGAACTTCAGACCCAGGTCCTGGGGACATAATTCTCCTGTATGGCATACACTGGGGCTGACAGACGGCTGAGACGATGAGAGCCCTGACCAGAGTTCAGCAGCACCCTCTGAAACTGCCTGCAGAGGCCTTTCCAGCCAGGCGCTACAGGACCTGTCCATGGTGTCTGTTTTCAGCTCCAAAATATACATACACATGCGAGCCTGAAGCCGAACACACTGGAAACTTCATTGCCAGGGGGTTCCTCTTGTCTTTGCCTAACACATGAACATTTCTGTTATTATAACGAACCCAAACTGGAGGTTTTCTAATCGTCCCTTAGAGATAAGTTTTTACTCTTCAGTTAGTCTTACTAACCACCCAGGAGGCAAGGACGTCAAAATCTCTGAGCAGAGGCCTGTCAAAACATTGTTCTTGTAAAGACTGAAGTTTTAAAAAACACGTTGGATGCGTTTACCGAGTATATTCTTAAAATAGAATTGATTCAGGCATATTTTATCTGCAGTAAAATGCTTCTATTTAAACGTACAGTGTGATGAGTTTTGACAGGTGTTTGTTCCCTGTAAACACGTAACCGGGCCACAATTAAAACATTTCCATCATTCTTGAACATTCTGTTATGTCTGTGCCATCAATCCCGTCCCCAGTTGTGGCCCCAGCCAACCACTGATCCACGACCTGACACTCTGCACTAGACTGTTCTGGAGTTTGGGGTAAAGGGACTCAAACTACATGTACTTGTGGTGTCTGGTTTCTTTTGCTCAGCCCCATGTCCTAAAGATCTACTGATAAGCATGAATTACCAGAGAATTTTCCTAACATCCATGGCCTCTTGTGCATGACAGGCAAGCATGCAAGCCTAAAGGATCCTACCTCAGTAGGAAGTGCAGCATTCTGGGACGGAAAGCAAGTTACTGTGCAATGAATGGGGAGAGAGACAGCGAGTTCTTTATGAATGGGAAGTGAGGCAGTGAGATCTTCACACAGGCAGTGCAGCAAGACTGCAGAGAGATAATGGGAGCTCTTACTGGGCCAGAGGATTTCTGAAGCAATGTGCTCAGTGGGAGAAGAAAAAGGAAGGTAGGGGTTAACGGCAGACATCACCAGCTTAAAGTTTATTAATATCTGTGACAGCTTAAAAATATATCCCCAGATTCTTCTCTTTAAGTGATGGGGCTTAAGTGTGAGCTGGGTTTAATAATTCACTGCTGATAAGCAGTAAAGGGTGCAAAGGCCACGTTCTCATCTCTGACACTAATCCATGGTGACTTTTGTCTTGGCTGCTCTATATAGGGGAAGAACAGTTGTTCCCAGGGAAGTGACAATTAAACCAAGACCTGCAGAATGAACAGGACTTGGGAGTGGGAGGACATGACGCTGAGGAATTTGCATGTACAACAACTCACAGGTAAAGGCATATAGCCCATGCAAAGGACTCTGGGAAATTCCTTTCAGATCCACACACCTCTCTCTTCATCCAAATCCAACTGCATGCATTTATTTGTTTATTTTTCCAGTTACATTCAAAGTCACAATGTAATGACATCTATTCATACTAATGTGGAGGGCTAATATCAGTTAGTACCATGCTCCAGTCCTATGCAATGGTTTAACTGTATATTTGACCTTTATGTGTACGATTACTTCATGGGAAGAGGTCCTCAAATCTCATAAGTAGACCCATGATAGTCCCTAGGTTAGGGACTCTCTGTAATCTTATCTTCGTGGTTTTCTTACAGTGGGGCAGACGAGTGATGAGTGATGATCCAGAGTTATATTTCCTTAAGGAAAATCTTTCTTCATTCAAGTCCCAAGTTGATATTCACTTAACACTTTTTTGAGCCAAAGAATCTAGTCTTATCTGGCTGGGAAATTTGAACTAGAGCAGATCACACAAAGCAGCCAGCATTTGGCAGGCTTGTCTACGGGCATCGGGCCACACTGCCTATCCCATTTTCATATAAATGTTGAAGATGATGAATTAATCCCTGCTGTGACTGACATCTGCAGTAATTTCCAGCACCAAAGAACACAGAAAGAAAGAAAAAAGCAATAACTGTTTGATATCCCAGAAACCAATATCACTCCTAATATTTCGAGCACTTCTCTGACATGGGAGATTTGATGGAAGACTCAGGGAGAAATGCTGAGCACATGGTTTTGAGTTTTATCTATAAACTAGGAGAGAAGTGGCTTAGCAAAAACTGACAGACCATATTAGGAGCTTAAGGAACTGAACGGCTCACTGAGGCAGCATAGGGACAGTTCTGGGCGCATCTGAAAGCCATTGTGTAGGGAGAGGGTAGTTAAGTGTGCTGTTAGGAGTTAGTCCAGAAGCTGAGCCAGTGATGCCTGGTAGACTGTTTCATTGCTGTGACAGTCATGACAAGAGCCACTAGACACGTGTGACCTCTGATCCCTTGAAATGTAGGTGTTACAAGCAGGGATACACATTTTTAAATCTTTCATTTAGTTTTAGCTAAGGTCACCAATGGCTAGTTACTACTATGTTGCTGATGACACATAAAGTAATGAACTAAAGAACATTCCTCTTTAAAACCACGAGCTGCTAGCTTGTCCTGGTTAGCTTTTAGTGTCAACCTGACACATTCAAAAGTCACTTGGGGAGAGAGAGTCTCAACTGAGACACTGCTTAGATCAGATTGGCCTGTGGCCCCAGTTTGTGAAGAACTGTTTTGATTAATAATTGACATGGGAGGATCCAGCCCACTGTGGGCGGCACCATCCCTAGGCAGGTGGGCCTGGGCTATATCAAAAAGCTAGCCTAGCACGAGCCACAGGGAGTGAACCAGGGAGTTACCTTCCTGCATGGTCTCCGCTTCAGTTTTTGCTTTCAGGTTCCTGTTTTGAATTCTTGCCCTGACTTCCCTCGGTGATGGACAGTTACTAGGAAGTATAAATGGAAATAAGCCCTTTTCTTTCTAGGTTGCTTTGGGCCAGTGTTTTGTCCCAGCATCAGAAAGGAAACCAGGGCAAACTGAATGCGTAATCCTGGTATTCAAGAGGCAGAGGCAGAAGGATCACGAGTTCCAGGTCAGCCTGAACTACAGAGTGAGACTCTAACTGAAAAACATCAAGAAGCCAGCCAGCCAGCCCTGTGATTTTCTTAAAGAATGAAGATGTATCTTGTTTAATTATTACTGTGCTCGGCTTGGTGTCTGACATGCAGCTATTGGTTCGTTTGTTTAAAAAGCTTATTAGCAGACATTCAGTAGAAGTCAGATCACTTAAGACACTGGAGTTAGTATTTCCCAAAGGGTCTTCATGGAGCTTTATACCCACAAATTGCTCTGTACTGAGCATGTATATTAGTGCATTAAAGAAAGCTGACCAGCTCTGTAAAGTGTTTCCTATAGCTCACTGTGGAACCTCCTCTTGCATAGTAACATTTGGCATCCCTTAGATCTAGCAGCTTCTGGCAAATACACTTTGGGAGATGCTGTAATAAGTCACAACGAAACTGAGAGGAAACCTTCTAGGTAGTTCCTAGAAGATAGGGACCCTTGTACAAATCAGTTGGCACATGTTTACCGGATGGTGTAGAAGGTACCCTTTCTTAGCCCAAGCTAGAAGTAGTTGCTAAACCATTTCCATCCAGAGAACAGCAGCAGCAGGGTGTGTGATTCCAGTCACTGCCAGGCTGCTATCATGGACTGAGTAGGCCTACAGAATTGGAAGACCATTGGCAGCTGAGAAGAGGAAGAAATCACAAGCTAAAACAAAAATAGTTACAGGAATGTATTAGTGTTCAAAAAGATTTTTAATTTATATTTTAAGCCAAAAGGTTAAATCCTGAGAACTTGTTGTGATTAGAATATCACCCTCCATACAAAGGATGGGCTAATCTGAGACATGGGGTACTGTGAACCGGGCCCGGCATGCCTCCTGCAGGGAGGAAAGAAAAAATGATAAAACATGAATCTGATCGACACCAGGGTAGAGACAGCATCCTTAGTCACTCCTGGTTTTGTGTTTTGTTAATGTCTTAGTAAAGAGGGATAAGAATCAACAGCAACAAAGAATAATTTCGGCAAATTTTTCTGCAGTTGTTGTACATATACTCATGCTTAAATCTGATAAACTTTGCAGAGGTCATTCCACAATTTAGACGAACTGTTTTTTAACAAATCCCCTTTGTCCTCTTTAAAACTTGAAGTTGGAAAACAACAACAGAGGTCTTTTCAGAGCAAGTGGAGGAATCTGAACCTTTTATTTTCATTTACTTTTAATTAATGTGAGTGGCCAGCTAGGAAAGAGGCCAACTCTGTTCTTGGTCCTGGCACAGAGGCTGTGTGAAGCCTCAGTCTTTGGTGGTAAGGCCTTAATGGCATAAGGATTGATTTTCTTTTCCTGATACATAAATGATTCACGTTTGTGATAGAAAGCCTGAAAAACCCAAGGAGTTATGTATAAAAAAGCAGCATTTTCTGTAATTCCATTAGGAGAAAACCACTGTTGTTGAGCTGGTGGCCTACACAGATAGTTTTGGTGCAGATTGGGCAGAGGCAGGGAGAGGCCGAGTTTGCAGCCAGCCTAGGTACATAGCAAGACCCTATCTCAAAAATAGAAACAAAAGTCTCCCTCAAAACCAAACCCAAGTCTGTCAAAGCAAATAATGATGAAAGAACTACTTCACCTTTTGCTCTGTTTCTTCCTTCCTCTATGGAAATATGGTGATTAGTGATTCTGGAGTATAGTTTCAAATCCTGTTTTTTATTGTTGAATATTATATGCTGATAATTTTTCAGTTTGCATCATTTTAATTCTAACAAAATAATTTAGAGTGTAAAAAAAATTAGACCACATCTCACTTGTGACTCAATTAAAAACAAAACAATATGACACCCCCCCCCCAAAGAAACCAACCACCTACCATCCTACAAACTAGAACCCAAAGCTCCCTGGATATCAAGAGGGAAGAATAAATAGGTCTGGCAAAGATGTGTGACTGATTCTGCACAATGCAATTAGTTGACAATAATTCTTTGCTATTTTTCAAAGACACACTTGAATAAGTCTGCCAAAGCTCCTAAAATGATCTCTGGCAGGCCTTCTGGCTCACCTCTGAGCACTTGGGTTGCTGTGAACAGACTGATGCCACCCTGCAGACACACACACACACTTTCTCCTGCATGAATTCATGCACACATATACATGTGCATCATCTGAATTAGCAAAGTCAGTCTCATGAAGGCAGACTCAGCTTTTCTCTGGGCCAAGTCTATCTCTCTGCGGCCATGGTGAGCTTCCAGGCAGGAAGGCCTCTCTAAACAAAGAGGGGAGGTCATCTTGGACAAGAGATGACAAGCCTGGTGAGACACAATGCCAAAGATCCGAATCTCAGTCCATTAAGCCCGTATCACTCCAGAGTTGACGTCCTTTGAGAATGGGGAAACTGAGACCCAGAGGCGTCACAAGCCTCACCCAGGGTCAAACAAGCAATACGGTAACATGAGAGTGGAAATGTCAATACACAGCCCAGATTATAGGCTGTAGCTCTTTCTTCTACAGTGGCTGTGTCTAAGGTTGAGCCATTCGCCTGAAAAGCCCAGAACCGCCTGACACGCGGCTGTCCGAAGGCTTCTACCCAGATGATGCTCGGAAAGAAAGGATCCTTTCAAAAGCCCCACAATGGCTCTTCATTGCCAGCTATTCAGGGAGCAGCTTGGCTCATGCAAAAGGCTCTGCTGCTTTTCACAGTGCTGACCTGATCTTGCCTTGCAGGCCAACCTTGCCTCCTGGACTCAGCCAGGCTTCTCCAAGGGACGAGCATGCTTGACCTGGTTGCCTCCTAGAGGGAACAGGGTCAGTCCCTGCGTGGGTCCAGATGATTTATGGTTAGGCTTTCATGAGACAAGGCTTGCTACAACCTTGGTCCTCACATTGTTTTTCGACGCTCCCATGTTCATGTGGTAGTTTGGGTGCTGAAAACTATGAACAATTGTTAGGCAACAGGCACCTACCTGATAAGGATGGACTGAGAGACGTGCTTTGGTGTAACTAAATGACAGTAATGAGGGATGGTGAAGAATGTGGACCACACGTTGTCCTGTCTGAGGTAATGGTAACAAGCGTGAAGAGATGAAAGAATACATGTAACAAGCTTAGTAGAGGGGCCAGCGAGATAGCTCAGCAGGTAAAGGTGCCCGCCACCGCGGCTGACAGCCTGAGTTCGATCCGAGGACCCCATATGGTGGAAGAAGATAACCAACTTCTGCCAAGCTGCCCTGCAGCCTCCCCGTGGGTTCTCTCCAGTCCCATCCTGTCGGACCCACAGAACCAGAATTTGTGCTTTAGCAAAGCTGACTCCTCTACAGAATGGGTCTGAAATAGAGAGTGACCAGAATTAAGTCCTAATTTCAACAACTGGACTTCATGTAGCCAGATCAGGCTCATACACACCCATTTCCAAACACCACCTCAGGAGGTGATGATGCAGGTGGTGTGGGGACTACCCTCCTGTCTTAACTGAAGATCTCCTGGCCCAGCACTTGGGGTAACCTTTGCTTTTATAGCCTGCACCTCTAGGATGCATCTTTACCATTAGAGATAAGGAAATGGAGTCCTGGTGAGAGACTCGGACAGCCTTGGGCCAGGTCATCCAGGGGTCAGCAGGCACATTAGGATGAACTAGTTCCCTCAGTTATCACCAGTCTTTTTCTTCCAGTAGCCCCACCAGCTCTTTATTCACAGCTACTGCTGCACTGACCCGCCCTCTTCCAATTTGCTTTTGTTTTTAGTGAAAGGCCATCAACACACTGCACTTGCTAGTCTTGCTTGCTAGTGATAATTCTGATTAGATCAGTTCTGTCAGCTGACTCCCAGGCAGTCAGGGCCAACAGCAGCAACCCGCTTATTCAATCACGGCCTGGCCCATTTTCCAGTTACCAGCATCACTTGGGCATCCTTCCCTCCCACCGTGAACTTGCGTGAATTTGGTCATCTTCAGGGGCTGCACTTACATGAGAAATGGATTGTCTCGGCATCCTGCCAGCCCCCTGCTGGAGAGCAAGCAGAATGGCTTGTGTTTCTCTGGGTACCCAGGGGGCTGGCTGGTGGCAGAGGCTGAGTGAGGTCTCAGTGGGGCCATAAGGCAAGCTCTGGAGGCAGAAAGTCCTGCTGGCCTTCACTGGGCTGTCCAGGGGGACTTCTTCCCAGCTTTTGAATTCCAAATTGATTTCCTACTCAGAAGCCTGACCATTTGTCCTAGTTTGCCGGAGACCAAGGTTTTCCCAGGACATGGGACTTTCCATGCTAAGACACGGAGGGCAGGCTACCTTGTGTCTTCGGCACTAGGACACTGAGGTGGTATGAGCATGTTCAACATTTCCTGGGTGAATCAATCTGTAATCTGGGGCAGAGAATGCGCAGTCAGGTCCACAGTTTAAACATATCCCTTCACTGCTCTGCATCTTAATTTGCTTTGAATCTTAATTATAAATCAGTCAGGATGACATGTTAGTCCCAATAAATGAGTGGCTAAGTTGCAATTATGAAATAAGGGTGGTACCAAGGAGGAACGGCTACATATAATCCTTTTGAACAGAGGTACATCATCCTTAAACTACTCTGCCCAAATTAAAAAACAAAAAACAAAAAACAAGTATTTATTACGTCCCAAGCCACGGACAATTCAGGTGCACATCTTATTTACTGGCTGCCCTCACAGAACTGACAACCCCAAGGGAGAGACAGATACAAATAGAATTAAGTACGTTTGCTCTGAGGCCACCTAAGAAATCACTAGGATGGATGAAAGGCCATGAGAACCAGGGAAGGGAGAAGTCGGGTTGTTCTACTTACTGAGTACTAATTACTGTAAATTCATTATCTGACTTAATAGCTAACATTTCTTATGTACTTACTGTGTGCCTAATCTCTAATTTTTATAATTACATCATGGTTACTCCACGGTGAGGAAAACAATGGTTTCAGAAACTAAGTATCTTGTTAAAGGTTACAAGTTAGTAAGTGAAGGTTTGGGGTGTGAGCCCTGGGGCTGAGTCTTAGGCTGGCTCTGTGTGATACTGAGTCTCCTACCCTTGTGGGGTCCTGGATCCTCCAGATAATCCACGTGCCAGATGCTCAGCCGGCACTGCTCCAATGCAGTCAGGTGAACCTTGACCCAAAGGACGGTGGCTGTCCTGGTAGATGCACGGAGGGGAGGAACCAGGTGAGGCTTCAAGTTCCACACTGTGGGGTTCTAAGTATGACTCCAGGAATGGCCCACTAATGGCGGGGGACTTCCGGCAATGCTGCTGTTTTGAAGGAAATTGCCTGAACAAATGCTACCCTTTGACCTCTAGCTGCACTACCCTATGAAGAATGCATGAGCAGAACTTGAAGGCAAAGTCCTGAGTATTCATCCTCTGGGAATGAAGAAGAAGATACTCAGCATTGTGCATTTTTTAGGCTGTGTTGTAAGTTTACCCCTTACAACATAACCTTCTTATATAAAACATGATCTCCGAACGATTTGCTTTGAACATATGGAGTAGTGGACTACACAACGTAAGAATACATGGATTTGGGGGTCAGTGAAGTGGCTCAGTGGGTAAAGGCCTCTGCCACCAAGCTAGACGTCCCAGTCCTGGGACCCCATGATGGAAGGAGAGAACTGACTCCCACAGTTGTTGTCTGCCCCCCAGATGTATATGCACTTGTGTGCAGCTACATGCACAGAGACAAACGCAAGTCTAAACACAAGCACACCCCACACAATAAATAAATGTAGGAAAATACTTGACAAATTTAAGTGTATTGATTTGATATGCTAGCTCTGACTGCAATATGTGCTTTGCAACATTAGCTGATTTGTCAGGTATCCAGCAACATCAGTGAGCACAATGTCATCAGTGCCAACCCACAAGTACAACACTCTTAGTGATGCTGGATATGCTAAGCAGTTGAGCCTGGCATCCTATGATCGTGGGTTTTAAAAATTGTTTTATTCTGTATGTTTGGGTATTTTCCCTGCGTATATATGTCTGTGCACCATGTGCATACTTAGTGGCCACAAAAGCCAGAAGAGGTTGTCGAATTTCCTGGAACTGGTGTTACAGACAGCTATGAGCTGCCATGAAGGTGCTGGGAATCAATCTGGGGTCCTCTGGAAGAATAGCCAGTGCTCTGAAGAGCCCCTGTTATTGCTATTTTGGGGACAGGTTCTCTCTACGGAGCCCTGACTGGCCTGGAATGTCCATGTAGATTAGGTTAGACTCAACATTGCAGCCATCCTTCTGAGTATGCCTCTAGAGTGTTGGCATTATAGGCATTCATCACCATGCCTGGCCATCATAGGATCATTAAACTCAGAAACATTCACAGTATCCAATCCTGTGATTTACGGGTTTGAGCTTGTATAAACAAGTAAACATACAGTTCTACATAACTATTTTAAGATTACTTACTACTTATTACAATTAATTTTCCTGCCACTGTGATCAACAAAACATAAATGTGGGAAGAAAACAATCTTAAGTACGAGGTAAAGAAGTACAAACTTGGGGTTGGGGGGGGCACCCACTGCTTCTCTTGTTACTTCCACTGTTAACAATTCCCGGTGAGGATAATCATGTTTTTCTCCCAGGCCCCCAAAGAAGTTCTTTGTAGAATGCTGGCTTGTTCAGGGCCTGGCTGTGAGGCTGGGACTGCAAGGCAGCTCCTGGTACCACCAGGTACTCCAGCTCCTGGGGCCTCTCTTCAATAACAGAATACAACAGTGAGGTTCCAGATGCCAAAGGAAGGCTTTCTCTCCTTGCTGACTTGCCCCCAGCGTTACCCCACAATAGCCTTTATGCTTCTGTGCATAAAGGAGAACTTGATGTCCAGCCCTATCCAGCTAACATTTATGTGTCAACTCAGCAAAATGCAAAGCGTGAGTGTCTAGCAGAGCTCTTACTTCTGGTGGCCTTTGGGGACTTGTTCCCGTTTACCTGGACATGACCCTGGATGGGAACTCGACTCCATGGCCCAGCACAGTGCTTCGTGTCTCTTCACTGACAAGGCCCCTCTCTTTCCACTGCCCTTGACATTTTCTGAGATTAGCTTTATCAACACTTTCCAGTATTTACACTCCCCTGAGCTGTTTGTACAACCTTTCACTCTTCGTGGTGGTTATTTACACTCAGCAGTCTTTGCACAGGACAAACTAGGAAACCCACCACCACTGATGCCTTTAAGTTTCTTTCCATGTGAGTCCTATGATGATGCCCAGAGATAACTCAGGGGCTGTCCCCAAAAGATTTCTAAGAATCCAATGGAAAGAAAGTGAAGATGACCATCTCTTCTTTAACCAATGATGTGAGAGATATCTCAACTGTATGCAAAGTAAACTGTTTGGTGTGTATTCCATGGTGCAATTGTAGATCATGAAATAAACTCCTAAAGGTAACATAAGATTCACCAATATCTTCTTTAATAGTTATATAGTACATGTATAGCTAATATGTCATTATTTGCTTGCTTGTTTGTTTATTATTGATTTATTGATTGATTTATTGATTGATTGATTGATTGATTGTATTTTGCTTCTTTAATTCCTGGGACCTTGCTAACTCCAAGAGGGACCCCCTGTCCTGCCCCTAGCTAGTTAATACCTGAGGTGGCAAACAGTTTACTCACGAGTTGTTCACACATAGCTAATATAAACCAGTCAATCTAGAGCCCACAGCCAACCACCTCCCACATTAGGCTGTCAGACCAAAGACGGTGAGGCAAGGTAACAGAGGACTGGAAGAGCCTGTGTGCCCTGAGCCTACTGAGATCCTTCAAATGAGTATCCCTATGCCTGTTTCTCTGCCTGCTTGGCTCCTCTCTGATCTGCTGCTTCTCCACACAGCTGGGCTCAGCTCTTACTGTGGGGATATGTGACTATACTACAGTGTCTTTCCGGTGGTAGTCATGTGAGCTGTTGACCTCAGGTACCCAAATCCTAATAAAACATCATTTCAGTTGTGCGGACAAAGACGGGTAAATGGTAGAGCTGACACCTGGGCTCTGTACTTTGCTCAATATTAAAAAACACTTGTACAAAACTGACTTTGCCAACTATATTTAGCAAAACTACACTTTAACTTTCTCAAGAGAAAAAAAAAACAACTCATGGTTTTAATATAAAGCCATGTATCCTGTTGGGTAGACAGATACTCACTAGTGCCACTGGGGACAGCTGTGAGGCAAGCATCCACATTAGAGTGAACCCGTTACAAAGGTTTTGAGGGTCCTTGATTTCTCAAGCACATAGTAAAGCCAACAGTGAAAGGGACTTTTGAAGAAAATAAACCCAGAGGATGGAGGGATAGCCCAGTGGTTAAGAGCACCTGTTGCTCTTTGAGAGAACTCAGGTTTGATTCCCAGCACCCACACGGCAGCTCACAAACACCTGTAACTCCAGTTCCAGGGGATCTGAGACTCTCCTCTGGCCTCCACAGGCACTGCATGCATACATGGTACACAAACATACATGCAGGGAAACACGTATACACAAAATAAAAATAAATCTCTTTTAAAAACAATAAAATAAGCAAACTCCACTCATCTGTATAAAAAGCTAGAGCTTACTCTCAAATGTTTTTAATCTCAAATGATAAACCCACGATGGATTCACCCCAGGGGAGTCAGTAAAAAGAGCAAATTCCCTATGACACAGAACTCTGCCTTAGCTTACTTCTCTCTGTGTCCTTGGAAGTTATTTAACTTTGCGTGCCTAGCAGCTGACATACAGTGAGTGTTAAATGTTCATTTACTGACTAAGAAAATAAATGTATCTGACCATCACTGACTAATAGTGATAGATCAAAGAAGTGTCTCAGCCGGGCAGTGGTAGTGCACGCCTTTAATCCTAGCACTCGGGAGGCAGCGGCAGGTGAGTCTCTGAGTTTGAGGCCAGCCTGGTCTACAGGATCGAGTTCCAGGACAGCCAGGGCTACACAGAGAAACCCTGTCTCAGGGAAAAAAAATAGAAGTGTCTCTAAGAAATTGAGTAAATAATTTTTTCTCAGAGTTAAGCGTTAAATCTAGCTTCCTTGGCCCAAATCATTATATAGGAATAATGTCACCACATTATCTCACCTCCTGGAGAGAAACTTAAGACATTTTGATGCACCCTGCTCCTTTGCTGATTGAACGCTGTCTAATTCTACAGCCCCTTCCTACCCCAGCTTTCCACAGTTCTCACAGTGTATGGTGACGTACTGCTGAGACACTTACCAAGGGCTCTAGCTCCTTGCGGTCTATGAGGTTCATCTCCGTGACGAAGTAATAGAAGTGTTTGTAGCAGGTGTTGACGTGAGCCTCGGCACCCATCACAATGACCCGGTCAAAGTGGTGGATGTAGACATGGACGAAGACCCGAAAAAGGCGGCACAGGATCTTCTTGCAGATCTGAAGGAAGTTCTTTGGAAAGGGAACACCTAGAGGAACAAAAAGAAAAGGGTAATGAAGCCTCTAGGAAGGATCTTTTCCCCTTATGTCCAAGAGGAGAGAAAGGGTGGCTGGGGGATACGCCGTGGTGGGGGAGGGGGAACTTACTAAGGCAGTCCTACTGTACAGGACCCAGGGGAAAAAGGACTGTAGCAGATTAAAGAGCACCATCTCACTTCCAGGTCCAAGTGGGTGGCTACTCCATCCCAGCGACCAGTGGCCAGAGGGGATTGGGGGCTCGGGGATAGCAGAACTTTGGATTTTTCAAGGTGATTTCGGAAATCTGGAGTTTTGTGTAAATCCGTTATCTTTGAAAAAGGTTAACAATTAATCTGAAGTTCTGAAAATTCCTGCCACTGAAACCAAACATCTCTCCACATTAGACACACCCCACAAAGCTACCCATTTGCAGATTGTGATTGAAAGTGTTTCCTAAGGTGTTGTCGCCAAGGTGGACAATTCACAGACCGCACGCGCGCCATCACTGGACAATTCACAGACCGCACGCGCGCCATCGCTGGACAATTCACAGACCGCACGCGCGCCATCGCTGGGCTCCATCTCTTGGAGGGGTTATGCTTTCGTGGTGGGGGAAAGGCAGGTGGCGGGAAGAGCCATTCCAATTTCCCCATCTGATGACCACAACTTCCAGCCGGGTGGAAGCAGCAAGTAGCAGAATGGCAAGGCCACTTCCCCTCTCCCTCTGAAAAGCTACTTACACTCTTGCTATTTACCCTGCCTTTAATGGGAAGCCAGTTGTAATGGACTTCAAAGTTAAACAGACTTTGTTTGAATTCCTGGTTGGCTCTCTTTTCCAGCTCTATGACCAGGCCCAGTTATTTATTCTTTGGTTTCTCGGCTCTAAAGGAGGGGTCAGAGCAAGGCTTTCCTTGCACAGTGGGTGGGTGGGTGGGGGGTAGTCACAACGTGCAAGATCTTCCTATAGTGCCTAGAACACAGCAGGAGCTCACAAAGGGGGCTGACCCCATCTCTCTGCATCCAGGCACTGTTACAAGGAAGATGTTCTTGTCCAGAAAAGACAGGTGTAACCACCAGGTTCCAGGTCACTGTAGAGTTGTGACATAAGGATGCCCAGGTCCGCAGAAGCCTGGGGTTTCGCTGTTCTTAGCTCTGCAGGGATCTGGGCAGTTGTCTGCCATGAGATGTTCTGTCGGGTGAATCTCCCGGTATCGTTCTCCCTCCAGGGCAGAAGAGCAGAGGCGGAATCTGTCTGCAGTCGGCTGTGATGGGATCTGCCTCTCCAGGTCCCTGCATGGATACCAGCTTTTCTTGAAAGTCAAAGGCAACACACTGAACAAACCCAGGGAGAATGTGGGTACAGCATAGAGCCCGAATGATGTGGCAACAGGTGCTGGGATCCAGGGATGAGGTAAAACCAGAGCAAAGATGGGGTGAGGGTAGCAACTTGAGTTCTGGAACCTTCTCTGGTGAAATGGGGCCACTAAACCACCACTGAATGTTGACAGACGGACCAGAATCTTCCAAAGAGTGTCCTATACAGATGACTGGACTCCCTCTAAGACAAGCGAGGCAAGCTGAAGAAGGATGAATATGTCATCTTTCCCTGTGAAATAGTTTTACTATTCCCATTTCACAGATGAGTAACACAGAGGCTCTGGAGCATGGGCTAAAGTTTTATATAACAGTGGGGCTGGGATTTCAAATCAGTCAAATTCTAGAATCCAAAGTACAGGTACCTTTGCAGTTTGACTTGTCTTTGGGCCTGTGTGAGAGACACCACTCAACAGATCATCGTAATGAAGTACTTGAAATCACTCTTCAATGGCACAGGGGCACAAACGAGGGTGATGGAGAGAGAAGGGCAGGGGGAAGAAGACCACAGCATCGGACGATGCCTTCCCAGGTCCAGGTCAGCTAACAGGTACTTAGCTGCCAATGGGGAGAAATGCTTTTGGAAGAAGGGAGAATTTCATAATGAAGAACAACTTTATCTAGCCTATAGGGCGGGAAGTAAGAATCTGAAATCCTTTTTTCTTAATCATTAACTACCTTGCATATTTTCCATAACCTTTTCACGTGTATGTCTTGCATTGTGATTAGTTCTAGGGACAGTGGCCGTCTTTCATACTTAAGTTCCACTTTTAAAAATATCTGGGACAAGTGAGGCAAGGAACATATCATCGATCAAAACTGATCAAGAAAGGACAGTAGTTTTATTTCAGTAATATGTGAATCCAGCACCTCCTGCTTCGGAAAGGGGGAGAGCCCACAGCAGACATGAGAGCTTTTTGCCAGTCCTGGTATAGTTTTGACATGGGATGCTGCGTGCTGTTTTTGGAAGAAGGGAGAACTCTGTAATGAAGAATGCTATCTAGCCTATAGGATAGGAAAAGAATCTGAAATTCCTTTTTCTTAATCATTAATGAACTCCATTGTTCTTTCAATCTAGGTTTCCAGGTGGTGAAAGATTAGCTGCAGTCACTGTATTCAATCAGAAAGTTATGTAGGCTGGTGTCCACCAAGTCTCCACTGCAGCAGGCTGCATGTCTTAGGACAGTGTCCACCAACAGTCTCTGCTGCAGCAGGCTGCATGTCTTAGGACAGTGTCCACCAAGTCTCCACTGCAGCAGACTGCACGTCTCAGGTGTTTGGAGTTAAACTCTGGTTTAACATCATCCTGGACAGGTAGATAAGAACTGAGATAGAAAATGAGGAAGATAACCAGCAGATCTCTAAGTGATCTACAGTTGATAACTGAGTCTCAAGAGATGCCTTTCCTCTGTCCTGCCCAGTCTACCTTACATCCTGTGACTCTCAGATTAAAGCTGGGAAATTTTAAGACTCCAAAGGAAAAACATATTCAGATGAGTGATCTACAAAGAAGTGACAGACCAAAACTCCCAGGACTTCGATGCCCTGGGGTCACGTGGCGTGCCTTGGTCTTTACAGATGGGCCAGTACTAAAACAGAATTAGTCAACCCAAAGTAGGACTAGGGTGAGATCAGATTCCAGAACGAGAGGAGGAAAACATGTCTGGGCAGAGGTCAGAATCCAAGGCACTCACTCATGAGGTTCCAGCCGGACTCTGCTCCAGCCTGAGAAGGAGGCAGGCCGGGGAACTGGGGTAAGGGTGAGGTGGGTCTGAGGGCTGGGTGCTGACGAGACAGCTCCCCAGCCCCGGCTGCTGCTCCAGAGGTCTCGGCACTCTGTCAAGAACCTGCATCTGAACAAAGCCTGCTGCGTTTATGAATTGTCTAACCACAACGTTCTGATCTCCAAGCCCCATTCAGCGAGAGAGCTAAACCCAGCACAGAATGTAACTTCTCGGGGGCCCGGGCAGACTCCCCTTTCATCTCTGACTTAGTAAATCTCCTTTCTCCCAAAGAAAATTAAATAAGAATTCCACGAAATTCTGAGCTTTAACCCATTTTTTTCTTCCTTGCTTTTTCTTTCCTCTCCCCTCCCTGCCACTAGGCCCTCAAATGCCCATGAATATTTACGTTTCAGACTCTGTAAAGAAAAACAAATTTGTGGCTTGTATGATTCCTCTTATCCTGTTATATAGACCAGAGTGGGGGCGGGGGGGGGGGAATCGCGCATCAGAGAAGGCAGAAGGTTGACAAAGGGTCCGAAGCCATACAAGACCTTAAAGGGGCAGCTTCTGAGCTCTGCCACGTTCATTCTTTCCCCTGGTGAGAAGAACCGACGCTTGGCAATGAGAATGTGGCCTGTGGTCGTGCTGGGCTGAAACCTGGGCTCTGGAGGTGCAGAGCAGAAGGACCCGTCTCTATGGACTTTGGAGAGCGCTCCAAAGCAACATGCTGATTCCTCAACCCTTGTAGACACCTAGTCACTGACTGTTCTTCCCTCATCTGCATCAGGGCTGTGACATCTGCTGTCTTTCTCTTGAGGTCTTCTTACGCAGGTCACAAACTATTGCACAGCTATTAAGAATCCCGCTTTAGGACTATGCCCTCCTAAATAAGGACAGGGGCTGCATCAGTCTCCCTCACAGAAGACTCCTTACTGCCCAGCATAGAGCCTGGGCGGGATGGATATGAAATACCTGTTTAGATTACTCTCCGAGTAGGGTGGAGCTCCTCGGTCATCAGCTCACGGTAACATCAAAGCTCAGAAAGGGAAAGGACCAACTCAGGGCATCCAGAGCGTCCAGGGCTCATGATGAAAGGGTTCTGAACGCAAGTGTGTGAATTCTAGAGACCATTGCTTTCCGCCCTGCTGGGAAGCTTTACAGAGTTCTCACGGCTCCTTTAATTCCACCCAGTGGGCAGGATCAGAGAAACAAACTTGTTAGAAGATGAAAGTGGAATACAGTAGCCTGGCTCTTACTTCTCCAAACCTAAGTGCCAGGGCTAGGGCACTGGTTAAACATCAATCACACCTGCGTCAGATTCCAGCTGTGGAGCCTCCACGCTGCCCACCCTGGGGCAGGTTTGCTATAGTAACTTCCAGGAGGCTCGGTATCCTCAGCTGAGGAATGTTGACACTGAAATGCGTGGCTGGAGCTCAGACAGACAGACAGACAGAGGCACACAGCAGACGGGGTCAGATATTCCTATTGTTATAGACCGCTCTTCCTTGTCACAGCTGAGACGGTGCCAGGGGGGCAAAGGAAAGAGGGAAGATGAAGCTGCCCTTTCCCAACGACGACGACGAAGAGTTCTCTGAAAAGTCGATACGGAAGAAAACTGGTATGGGGGCATACCATGTGAGCTGTCCAAGGAGCTGGTCATGACACAGGAAACCTAGCGCCCCAGTCCATCCTTCAGGGACCCCAATCTCACGTCAGTCACAACAACTGGAAATGCCCATCTTTGTCCTTTAAGCCGCCATGCAGGCTGGAGGGCATTTGCGCCGTCCCTTTTGTCTTTGGAGTCCAGTAATAGGAGTGTGCATGTGAAAATCCCTCTACAAGTCATAAAAATCACTCATTTTTAATAGCTCGGGAATACAAACAGTATCCCACACACGTGAGGAAAGAAAACAGACTTCTGGCAGCAGCGCTGAGGACATACCATTTCCAGGACTCTCGCAAGACAAAACGCAGTTGGGTCGCACAGGGAAGAAACGAACACAGATGTTTCTTAAGACTTTACATCCCCTCCTCTTTGTTTACTCCCTCTTCCTCTCCCTCCCCAGCCACACTGCCCTGCCTCCCGAAAATCTGCAGAAGCCTCACACTCTCTCTCCACAGCACACTCAGCTGCAGAGAAGAGAGTCCTTTCAGCAGATGTTTTGTGTTATCTCGATGTGCGCCTCAAGAAAGTGTCTGTTCACCATGCCAAAGAAAACAATTGCGTGTAGCAGGACTTTGTTCCTCTGCCTAAAAAGAAAAACGTCCCCAAACAAGCTGACAGCTGCAAATGGTTAGAAATAAACCGGCCACCCCTCTACTCTCCATCTCCCTTCCTCGGTCCTTCCCCGGCCCCTTTGTGTTGCCCTCTAGTCTCTCACAGTGGTTGCCGCAGAAGAAAGGGAAAGATTAACATGTGATTATATGTTCTAAACAGATTATTAATTCGTTCAGACATGCTATTTTCCAGGCATAGAAAGTACTGTTTCAGCCGCACAAAGGAGCAACTGTAAATGCAATATGCGGCTTCTGCTTCTCTGGCATCACAACCCAGCTGCCACAGGCTGCCCCTCACCCACACCCAGCTCCTGGATGGTTTTCTCTGTTCTCAGCTGTCACAGTATGGACACAGAGGTGCAAGCTGACCGAGGACGATCCAAGAAAACTGGAGTCCAGTATTCCTTACGGATGGACAATAAAAGCAATTAGGAAGAAAAGAAAGAGGGAGAGAAGGAGAGAGGGAGGGAGGGAGGGAGGCAAGCAGGCACGCAAGCTAACCTTAGTCGTCTGGGACAAGAGTGGTGGCCTATGAATGTAATCCCAGTACTCAAATAGGACCAAGACCCTTTTCTTGGAGGTGATACTTTGAGTATCTTCACAAAGAAAAATATCCTTTATTCACTAGTTGTCCTCCATTTTTGTGAAGGGTCATTAGTCTCACATCTTGTCTGGACTATTTCTCATCTACAAACCACCCTTTAACCACAGGGCCCCACGCCCCCACCCTCCCACTCTCCCCCCCCCTTCCCACCCTCCCACCTCCCTCTCCCGCTCCCGCCACCTGTAGCACCTCCTGCAAGGTGCATGCACCTTCCCCTCCCAGGCTCCCTCATTTTATTACCACAGTTCTCTCTCCACCTGGCAGGTGGGGAACCCTCCTAAAGTGCAAACCTAACCAAGAACTCAGTCTGTATAGGACTCCAAGGCCACTAGCTTGCTGCCTCCACGGTGTAAAGCTACTAAACGTGATTTCCCACACATGCATCTCTCTATCTGCAGAGATTCATCTGGATCTTACAGTCTGCAACTGTACTGCAGCCATTAGGAGCCAAGATTCTCCCACGTGTGTCCGACTCCAAGGTTAAGGTGAATCTCTTGCCACATACCAGAGTTTTGTTTTTTTGGGCTTTGTGTTTTGTTTTGAAGGCAATTACTTTTATACATAAATGTTTGCCTACATGTGGGTATGTACAGCATATGCATGCCTGGTGTCCATGGAGGCCAAGAGAGGGCACTGGATCCTCTGGAACTGGAGTTAACTGAAGGTGGTGAGATGCCATGCAGAAGCTGGGAACTGAACTCGAGTCCTCTGCAAGAACATCAAGTGCCCTTAACCACTGAGCCATCTCTTCACCACCAACCCTTTCCAAATACTTTTAAAAGAATGTAATTACGTGTATTCACAGTAGAAGCTGTGCTAGAGTGCAGTGTCTGAGGAGTGTCATCGAGCTGGAGTTACAGGGAGCTGGGAGCCACCTCACGTAGATGCTGAGAATCGGACTCAGTCTCTCCAAGAGCAGCATGGGCTCTTAACCTCTGAGCTATCTCTGTAGTTCCCATGGATTCTTGTCTGGCCAACTCCCATTTGTTATCCAAACTTCAAGTAAACTATTATTCCCTCCAGAATGGTCTCCTGACTCCCACTCTCAGTCTAGTTCCCTAACAACCTATATTTCTTTCATGTTGGGACTTTAACACAGGATTTTATATTGTCTTTTTTTTCTATTTCCTGCCTTTGGTTGCTGTTTTCCCCAGAAGACCATGACATCTGTAACATAAGAGAATATATCTGTTCAAAGTTATACCCCTGTCAGCTACTGTACCCAGCATATGATAGTTCTCAGGAAGTATTCATTGGGTAAATGTAACTTATAATCCTCCTCAAATTCACATGTCAAATCTCCACTGCCCCATAATGACAGTATTGGCTGGAGGTGGTGACAATAAGATCAGAAGAGCAGCAATTTCATAAATGGTCTTAGCCCCTCCCTTAAGAACATCCCTGTAGCCGGGTGTGGTTGCACACGCCTTTAATCCCAGCACTGGGAGGCAAAGGCAAGCACATCTCTGAGTTCAAGGCCAGCCTGGTCTACAGAGTGAGTTCCAGGACAACTAGGGCTACACAGAGAAACCCTGTCTCAAAAAAACCTAAAAAGAAAGATTAAGAAAAAAAAAATCCCTGTGTGATGTCACAGCAGACCACTGTCCATGAGCCATGGCCCTCATCAGATCTGCATGTGCCGTGCCTGGCTGGACTTCCAGCCTCTGGAACTGTGGAAACGAAGACATGTTCACTAGCCCCGGTACTTCTGCTGCAGCAGCCTGGGTGGGCAGAGGCGGTGAGAGAGCCTCACGGGTGAGCAGGTGAGCTCGAGGAACATGCCGGTAATGAGCACTTACTCTTGCAGCTCCCAGCTTTGGCCCTCAAGTCACACTCTGAGAATCATCACTAATGAGAGACCCCAGGAAACCGCTACAGACTCACGCACGTTAGCCTTGTCACGTCTAAGGCAGTTGGCGGCGGTGAAAACATATTTCTCTCTCAGTATCTCGGAGAAGCACATCTTTCACTCAGCTTTTCACTGGTGGTGAGGAAGAGGCATTTCCTTCTGCAAACCAGGCTTTACATTTATATTCAAGTGCCTATTTGTATCTAGACAGAAAAGCCTCAACATGCAGAACTCTGGAGGTTTTAACGTTTGCAATAATCCAGGGACACATAATGATGGAGGGGTAAGGGGAAGACGGGGGTGGGGGGTGGGGTAGGATGAAGTGGGGTGGGGGGGTGGAAGTAACTAATATTAGTAATTTATTCTGTGGTGTTAAGGACTGGACCCAGGGCCTTGGATGTGATGAACAAGTTTTATCACACTGAAATATAATTTGATCTTCCACGGGAAGTGGGGAGGATCCAGAAAGATTGGTGAGTAGGCTCCAGTGTGAAAGAGAGCTTCCCAGATCCAAAAAGCAAGAAGTTAGTCTGAAGCTGGAACATAGCTATTGGGAATCTCTCCAGATAGAACAGGTCTAGGAAGGTTCAAGTCAGACTCATGGTGCACACACGGACTATAGCATTCAGGCTGAGGGAGGCTGTGACCACCTGGTGCACACACTACAGGACACAGGCTGAGGGAGGCTGTGACCGCCTGGTACACACACACACACACACACACACACACACACACACACACACACTACAACACACAGGCTGAGGGAGGGGAGCTCTTTCCACACGAGATAAGGCAGGGCCCAAGCAAGCAATGGTGTCACTCTGTCTGCATATGAGATCAATCAAGGTGAACAAGCGGGAAAGAGGAAACCAAAACCGCCCTCTCTGATCTGACTGGGGGATGAGAATTGGCCTAAATTCGTGAACTAAACTGTGTAATTTAATTAAGTGATTTGCTTAGTTAAGAACCAAGAGTGACATATTAAAAAAATTCAAAGATTATAAAGGAACATTAGTAAAGTGGAAGGCTGAAATGAGTGGGAGTGGTATGGACTTGGATGCCTGAAAGGAGAAGATCTAGAAATCTAGATTTTCCTGTGAAGACTTCTCATTGTTAAGTGTTGGTTAATATTAAAAAATTAAAAAAAAAAACTTAAAAATATTCTTGGTATTTTATGTATCATCATTTACTTTTATATAATTGATTCAGCCTAGTTAAGTATAAGCTTTTGACCCAATTTTTAAAAAATAAATTAACACGGGGCTACGCCAGTAATAACAGCATGCAGGAAGCAGAGGCGGAAGATTATGAACTCAAGGCTATCCTGAGCTACACAGAAAAACCCTGTCAAAACAAAAATAAAAACCCCCAACTCTTCTTGAGTTTGATTTCCCAAAACTCATGATGGAAAGAGAACCATCTCCTGGTGGTTTTCCTGTGACCTACACACACATACACACACACACACACACACACACACACATACATTAATAATAATAATAATAAATAATAATAATGATAAGAAGAATTCAATAGCAACATAAAAGTTTGGTCATGTAAAAGAGACACAGGAACCAATGTAAAAGACCTCCCAAATGGCCAACATTAGAACCCTCTGACCAGCAAAATCAATGTAGTGGCACTGGATTATAACCCAAGGTATAAAATAAATATCTACAAAGCCACACTGATACAATACACAGCGGAAAAATAAATCAGGAGTTTGCAAAGTATCTGTGCTGCAAGAGTTGAAACAGTTTATGTGGATGCCATCTGGAGGCAGAGGAGCCTGAGTGTGTTCCTGGGGAGTGACTTGCTTCCTGGAGAGTGTGCTCCGGAAGGGGTGTGACTTCACAGAGGAGGAGTCTGACAAGCATACCCCTGGTCAAGCTATCTCGGCCAACGTGAATGGGAGTAAACGTGGTTCATGGAGTATTCCTCCGCTGTGATGAAAGCCACTCGCTGGTGAAGTCTCTGTCACCCAAACCCATCAGGCCCACTATGTGATGACAATAAACAAAACAAACAAACAAAAACAACAACAACAACAAAAGCAAACAAACTCAAATTAGGGAACACATTACAAAGTATTGGACCAATGCTCCTTCACAGGTTGACGTTCCTCAGAGACAAGGAAGGTCTGCTCCACCTGGGATTGTTCTTTTAAACTCTAATACGTTGTCCTGGAGCTTCCGTGTATGCCACACATATAGACACATGGGCACATCTGCATCACAGCTCAGAGGAGTACAGGGAGACGAGACGACAGATGTGACTGGTAATTAGATAGAGTTCGGAAACAGAAGGGCGTCGGTGACAACCGGCAAACTTCAGATACAGAGTGGAGTGCAGGAGCAGCGAGGCTCCAGCCTCAGGTCTTCACCTGTGGCAAATGTGTGACGAACTCATAGAAGATGTTACAATGGAAAACCTGGTACCAGGTGTATGGATGCTCGGGCCTACCCTCTGCGACTTTTCCATAGTTCTAAAACTGCTCCATATGTATTTTAAAACACCCTATGAGTCAAAATACATGTTGATTCCAGGGGCTATGAGTTTATGCCCTTGTACATAAAATATATTTATTCATAAAAATATCTGACTGGAGCCAGGTGGTGGTGGTGCACGCTTTTAGTCCCAGCACTTGTGAGTCAGAAGCAGGCAGATCTCTGTGAGTTTGAGGCCAGCCTGGTGTACAGAGTAAGTTCCAGGACAGCCAGAGCTCCACAGAGAGATCCTGTCTTGAAAAATACAAACAAACAAACAAAAATATCTGATTGGAACTAGTTTGGCAAGCCCGTTATTCAATAATTACCCAGAATTTCTAGATGGTAACAGAATATTAAACTAAGCAGGCACCTTTGGAGTGGGGTCCTACGACAGCTTGTCTCTGATTCCATATTGTTCTGAACAGAGAGATTATGTCACCTGCTCAGGGATACTGGTACAGAACTGGAATTTCAACCCAGAGCTGGCCCACTCCAAAACATCCATTGCCCAAATGATATACCTTCTACCTCTCAAAACCCAAGGCAACACTTTAGAGTTTATTTCATCCTCGAGAGAGTATCAGTTGATAGCTTTTAAAAACTGCTACTGAAATAAATTTGTTATGCCAATTTTAAGGTCCTCATGAAACACCACTTTTGAGGAAAGTCTGAGAGTTCAGGAAACCTGTCCTTTGGAATTTGATGGAACAGGGATGAGAGAGGAGATATGAGAGGAGCCAGATGGCCGAAGAACTTGCTCCTTCGTGCTGAATAATAAGCGCAGAGGTAAGATGTTGAAGGCGGCTGGCCAAGGTTAGTCAGCAGATGTGTTTACTTTGGACTACATAATGTGGAAATGTCGCCAAGTCTAAAGGAAAAGAGAGACAGGATACAGAGGTCAAGAATGCTGGCTTCCTTCAGACCTGGAACAACTGGGGACTGCTGTAGCTACCTGACAACGGCTCATCCAGGCCTGTTCCTGCAAATGGACGATGCTGCACACACCTGGGCCGTCCCGTCCACTTCATGCATTCACTCTGCCAGCCTGGCTTTTTTTCTTGTAAACGTTTAATTATGTGTGTGACTGTGTGGGTATGTGCATATGTGAACAGGTTTCAGCAGAGGCCAGAAGAGGGTGTAGGATCCTCTGGAGCTGGAGCTACAGGGGGTTGTAAGCCACCTGATGTGGGCACTGGGGTCGAACTTAGGTCCTCTGAAAGAGCAGTACATCCTCCACCACTGAGCTATCCACACACACACACACACACACACACACACACACACACACACACACACAGAGAGAGAGAGAGAGAGAGAGAGAGAGAGAGAGAGAGAGAGAGAGAGAGAGAGAGAGATTTATATCTATGTGTATATGTGTGTTTGCATCTATGTAGATGCCTGTATATGCAGGGCAGGCCAGAAGAGGTTATTGGACCCCTGCATCTAGAGTTATAGGCTGTTGTTAGCTGCCCTGTGTAGATGCTGAGAACTAACCTCAGGCCCTTTGGAGGAAGCTCTCCTAACTGCTGAGCCATCTCTCCAGCTCCTGATTTTTTTTTCTTCTTGTGGTTCTAAGGTGTTGAACCCTGGGCTTGGCAGATGGTAGACAAATACTTTACCATTGAGCCGCTAGCCTGAATTCTTTAAAGGAAACAATGTCCGTGATTGCAAATTGACCGCGGTTGATCTCAGGCCCTTTTTTTAGACACACAGGGAAGGAGGGTCTCTGTCTCCTATGGGGCCATCACAGGACAATGTCCATTGCTTTCCATCTTATCCTTCCAACTAGTTCATTAATCTCACTATTGTGGAGACTCAATTCAAAACCATCTTGTTGTGTTTTATACAGCTAGGTGAGGCTTGATTGCATAGAAAATATCTATTGACCTTGCTGGAAAATCATTTCACTAGTAATGGTGCCTCATGTACCTCATACCTTCAGACTTCTTCCCTGAAGCACCACTGAGCTCTTAGGGGACGGTTCCCTTTTCTCACACTGTATTTGTCACATCTGCAAACATCCCATGTGCATGATTTCTGAAGGCAACTCTGAGTATTAAGGGCAGACGTCTAAGACTGATGAAGGTAAACGGGCTCGGTGTTTTTCAACGTAGGAATCGTTACCGATGCCTTCCCTTTAATCTGTACAGGCCATCCTCCAGTTACATATGCTGAACTTTCTATCACCTGCATATCTACACCGAGCACCTGGATTTCCTTTGATATAGTTGATTTTGATCTGTGATATAGTAACTGCAATGATGTTTTGTGATGTCTCACAGAAGCACTGTTAGCCAGGTGTACTCACTGAAGGGAAGAAAAAAAAACAGCCCTCCTCCTCCACCCCACATGGCCTCCCGCTTCCTCACCAAGGGAGACCCACGCACAGCCAAAGTCCCCTCGCTCTCTGCTCTCTGCTCTCTGCTAGGTTCCTATGAAGTTTTTCCACACTTTTGGGTGTGAAGGCATAGCAGCATCCTTTGAGACCATAATTAAGAATCTTAAAATGTTTCTAGTTCTGAGAAATTTTCCAACTTACAAATCTATAATTTACTTTACAGCTACGTTTTGCAGAACACATATTTATAAAAGTAGGTGACTGCCTAAATAATAGGAATTAAATATTTAATAAATTAATTAGTAAAACAAATTAATTAATAAGGTGTATTAATAATTATCATTTTGAGACTATATAGCTCTGGCTGGACTGGAATTCACTATGTAGGCCTCAAACTCAGAGAGATTCGCCTGCCTTTGCCCCACAAGTACTGGAATTAAAGGTGTGTGCCACCATGCTTGACCTAAATTATTTTTTTATTCTAAACACAATAATATTTTTGAAATGTTAGAAAAATTATATCAAGTCTAAATTTCATTACTATCCATAATCGCACCAGGAAACAGCTACTGAGCAATATTTTTCCTTTTAATCTTTTTGTAATATATATATATATATATATATATATGTATGTATACACACATACATATGTAGTTCTCTAAAAATAAGATTAGACTCCTATATTGAATTTGTACCTTTCTAGATGTAACATTCATTATATTGTAAGTACTAAATATTCTTTCAACAATGAGTGATTGCAAACTCATCATGCAGATTTAATGTTCACTGAGACAAGGTGGTTGAGTGACCCTGGGCATCTGTCAGTCTCTGACAACTCTCCTTGACTACATTTATAAGGGTGGACTAAAATCCACAATTTATAGAAATGGCTCATACACATTTTGCACTATACTTCATGGTAGATCTGCTTGTTTTATAGACAATATCAGAATTTCCATCCTGCAGTGCCGACTCTCCCTTCACAACACTGAGTTCCCTGGCAGCCTCACATGGAGAAACAGGGAGACAGGCCTGAGAAACTGAAGCTATTCACGGCATTTAGTCCTTGAGTCTGATGGTGGGTCTCGATGCTAACTGTTCATTCAAATGACCAATGAAACAAAAGAACAAACCAAATGGCCGTGGCCCACATTACAGTAGCCAAGTCTGAAGTCCCCAGCTTTGTATGCTGCCTGGTGCAGAAACACTAGCCCAGAGCAGTGACTTTTCAAGCGCGGCCCCACAGCACCAGCAATATCAAAGAACTTGTCAGAACTGAGAGTTCTCTGGTCCTGATCTGGCAGCACTGCATCAAACACTCTGGAGCTAGAGCCCAGAGACTCGTGTTGTAGGATGTCTTCCAGTAATCCCCAGCCATCACAGTGAAAAAAGCACAAGCTTAGAATGTTCCTTTGTTCACACGTGGCCTAAAGAGACGCCTGCATAACCAAGCAAGGAGGATGGCTGGGGTTGGGTGGGGGTCACAGAATCTGCTCACAGATTTGAGTTCAAATCCCTCATCTGTTGTTTTAACTAGTGCCATGACCCTGGGGAAATCACTCAGGCTCAGTTTCCCTGCGTGGGACACAAATATTAACAGTATCTTCTTCATTGGGTGGTTGTGAGAAGTGAATGGAAATAAATGGAATAAAATAGTGCAAGGTATTTTCCAAAATACACGAGAACTTAGGTGGATGGCAAGTTTGCTGTTATTGTCTTCAGAGAGCCGACTAGTGGCCAAGAGACCAGGAAGAAAGCTTCATAGATGGAGGAGACTGAACATCCAATGCAGAGTTTTGCTTCCTAACTCCTCTTTAGGCCCTCCAGGGATGAGGCGGTAAGCCATTCTCCTGGGCACTGTCTTTGAACTGTGGACATGCTGACAACCCAGGGCTGGAGAGTTGGTGTAATCACCTGAGTCTGAGCACAGCTGGGGTGGGGAAGGGGAGAAGGAGGGGGCTCCTTTCCAACCCCTACACCAGCGTTCTCAAACAGGAGCCACACAAGAAGTACCTGGAAGTTCTTAAAACACATACTGATGGGCTGCATCTCCAGAACTTGGATCTAGTATTTAAGAACCTACACTTCAAGCAAGCCTTCATGGAATGCTCACATAGATCGACCACATTCACTATTCTATATTGAAAACAATGGCAGTTTGCAAAATGGAAAGACAGCCGAGTCATGACCTATGAATGTTCAAGAAACAGAGACTTGTTCTTGAAGACTTCAAGAACTAGTCAGATTCACTCCAGAATAAAACAGACCCACTTTAGTCCTGTGTTTGGAAATGTTTTTACTGGAACTGTAGGTCCCCGTGCAGAGGACTGGCAGGGCAGAGAAGATGAGTGAGGAATTAGTTATTTCACCAAGTCCCCATCCACTGGCATCTCCCACCCCTCCCAAGAAGCGGACACAGGCCAATTACTTAGCAGATTCAGAGTTACACTCATTAGTTGGGTACCACTGATGTACACATTTTACAGATGGAGGAATTGATTCTCAGAGAAGTGAAACAAGTTTTCTAAAGAAACTTGCCATGCAATAAAGATCTTCAGGTCAGAGACCAGATTTCAAGATCTTTGCATTGCATTCTTCTTCTGTCCCACACAGTGAGTATAAGAGTCTTTGTTTCCAGAGTGGAAAACAACAGTGCCTGAGAATGGCTGGTACTAGACACCCACGTTCTGGGATGAAGTAGGAAAACAAGGACGAATTCTGAATGTCATGGGTTAGAGAGGCCGTAGTCCCCATTCCAGCCCATAGCAAGCTCTTAGCATGTGCACAAATTTACTAGGAGGGATACTTGGAGCAGATTCCACCCTGTGTCCTCAAAGATGTAGCCATTCTGGCTAATACACCTAATACAAGGTCTGAGGGGCACAGCCTGTGTTTGGCCTGAGAACCATCAGAAGCAGATGTTAACCAAATGATCATGTGGGGAAGGGCTGGGAATGGGTATGTCCAAGTCTGTTTCCTCTACCTGCCTTGGCTTAGTCCTTGGTTTTTGGTTGTTTCCTAGACCTCCGTCAGGTAGACTCTCTGATGCAGAACCACAGCCTGGGAATCCTGTGTCTCTGTGTCATGTGATTGGGTAGGAGCAGAGACTGTATGTGACTAAAGTGCAGGAAAAATGAAGTTCAATTCATAGGGAGACCAGGAGAAACCTGGAAGGACAGGGTTCAAGTATCTGAAAGATGGTCATTTGGAGGAGAAGAAAATAGAAATCCAGTTGTCCAGAGTCACACAGCTAACAGTCACTATAGAGGGTCTCAAGACACTGCTAAGCTTCTTTGCTTTGCCTTGCTCTGTCTGTCTGTTTCCTATGGCTGGAGGCCAGCCTCTTCCATCTTTGGCCAATAGGAAGACAGACTTTGCATTGTTGTAGGTATCCAAAGGGGATGCATTCCCCCAGGTGACAGTGATCTCTCTATGCCAGAAAGTGTCAAGAGGAAGACTGGAACAGGACAAATTTCCAGACCTCAGAGTCACTGAGTCTTAGATACAGGACAGGAATGAAGATTTTTAAAAGCACCGTTGGGGAATCCCGTGTGCCATTAGGAAATGCTGGGGTCTCTTTCAACTCCAGAACGCTATGGCTCTACATTGTCCATGCTGGTGATAACAGCATCAACTGGGTGTTGACTATGACTCAGAACCAACAAATTATGAATTCTCCACATGGACCCTGCCCTAGGAAGGCACTATTATGGTCTCCATTTTGCAGAGGAAGAAATGACAGAGAAGGCAAATTTCCCATCCAAGGTTGTGCCACAAGTACCAGAGGCACCGGGGGTGCTGACTAACTGGCTGCAGATCTTTCCTAGCAACTGGACAGTCAGCGAGAGCTCCTATACAAGGTGGTCCAAAGCATCATACCCACAACACACTGTGAGCAGAAGCTGCCTGCCCCTGTTCTCCCAAGTAACAGACCCGTCCAACAGACTCTTGAACCAGTAAGAACCACAAGAGTGTGCGAACTCTTGAGGCCTTTTTGTTGTTGTTATTATTTGTTATTGCCTTTGAAGAGAGAGCAAGGTCAGTCCCTGTACCTTGCATGTTGTGTCCAAATAGCAACCACTGTGAGGTCTGGAAGCTTCACCAGAAGTGACATTTTTAGTGTACAACCCTATGTCCTTGCTTCTTCTCTTGGGGCCAGTCTCAAGGTTCTATGAGGGCTAAGCACAGACAATGAGATGAGATTTCTCTATCACAAGTACTGAAGCCAAAGGGGACTTTTTCATGCCAAATACCTGATTACACTCAGGTGCTCAAGGAAGCTGATTGTGGGGAAAGTGGTGGGAACAGTGCAATCCTTTTGGTCTTGGTCTATCTCCCTCTATGTCCCCTTCTCTCCCTCTCTCTCTCTCTCTCCCTCCTCTTTTCCCTTTCCCCAATCTATCTCTCCTTCCCCCCACCTCAATTGAGAAAACCCAGAAAAGATAAACCAGTTACAAAAGACATCTTCATTTTTTCACAGTCCAAGGTAGTTAAATCTAACCTGTGTGTAAGACATAGCTAAAATCATCTGTTTAGAGCTAGAAGTTGAAGGAGAAACCCCAGTTTGCTACCTGCGGTGGTTTGAATAGGTACGGCCCCCATAGACTTACGTGTTTGAATGCTTGGCCCATAGGGAGCAGCACTATTAGGAGGTGTGGCCTTGTTGGAGGAAGTGCGTCACTGTGGGGGTGGGCTTTGAGGTCTCATATGCTTAAGCTATGCCCAGTGTGGGGTACAGTTCACTTCCTGTTGCCTGTGGATCCAGATGTAGAACTCTCAGCTCCTTCTCCAGCACCATGTCTGCTTGCACGCTGCCATGTTTCCTGCAATGATGCTAATGGACTGAACCTCTGAACTGTAAGCCAGCTCCAGTGAAATGCTTTCCTTTATAAGAGTTATAACTCTTATAAGAGTTGCTGTGGTCATGATGTCTCTTCACAGCAATAGAAACCCTGGGTGAGCTACTACCTCTTCTAGGCTAATAGTCTGGTGAACTATGAACTTAATTAACATCTCAATTTCTGGTCCTTGAGCTGAAAGACTAGAGCTGTTGTGGGATCAGTATGTCTCAAACCATTTACTGTAGCACCAAGATGCTGCTGAACTGGTAGGAGGCATGAGGGATTCTCCTCTCATCCTCTGTCAACAATCAATGCTCAAGTTGACAAAGTTAAATTTGCAACCTCCTGGCCAAGGTAAATTATGAGTAGACCTATCATTTTATGACCCTGGAACTTAAGTGGATGGCTGTGGCCTCAGAGTATTGCTACCCAGCCCAAGCCCACCCAAGGACTGCTAAACATCTTCCTTAGTGTTAGAGTATTCCCTGGGGCTAGAGTCCTCGAACTAACCTCTGGCTCTGTCAACAGACTGAGAAGCTGCCTCCATTTCCTGTCCACTCTGGGATCTGACAAGGACTCTCAGGGAACCTGAAACTCTGCCAAGTGCCTTTCTGAGACACAAGCTATGCCAGACATGGGTTGCAGAGTTCTGGGTGGAATCTGGGCCCCTCACATTAATGTCTGATTTATAACAGTATTAAATAGGTTGGCTTGTCAAGTATTGGCCCTGACTGTCTAGGACTCTGAAAGATAATATTCAGTTGTGAGGGCAGGTTTTGGTGAGTGTTCCATAGCCTGAAGCCTTGAAGTCAGAAAGCTCTGGGTTCTTGAGCCTCAGGGAGATAGCTCAGTTAGTAAACGCTTGCTATGTGAGCCTGAAGACTTGAGTTCAAGCTCCAGAAACCATGTGAAAAACAAACAAGAACACAAAAACAGCAGCATGTGTCTGTAGTACCAGGGCTAGGGAGGTGGAGACAGGTAAGAAAGTCGAGCAGAACCCCTGAGCTCCAGGTTGGCAGAGACCCTTTCTCAAAATACAAAACAAACAAACAAAACCAAAATAAAAGACATGGAATGTGATTGCGGAAGACACCAAACTAGACCTTTTGTCTTCTACATGAATGTATACTCTGCCACCTAGTACACACATGTCCGTACGTACACACACACACACACACACACACACACACACACACACACACACACACGCACGCTCGCGCACGTGAGCATCCTGTGCTTATAATTCTGCTTCCCTCATTCTGGCTTTGGAGCCTTGAACATGTTACCTTGGCTTTCTGAGTGTAGCTTCTTTTTCATTGTTCAGATGGCTGCAGAAATAACACCGTGTGTGTTGACAGCTTAGCAGAGAGTCTAGCTTTATACATGTTAGCATTTGTTCTTGCTGCTGCCGTTGAGGACTAGGTCAGCTCCTGGATTGTTCCTGGACTGCTTTACAATATGATGAGTAAGAAAAGAAGTAGGGAAAAAAAAAAATCAAGAAAAAAAAAAAAAGGCCAAGGTGCCCAGTCACTCACACAGCTGTGGAATGCTTGCTCACTAGCTTCAGATTCCAGGCCAACTCTCTTTCTACACTTCCCTGACTAAAGCCCCAAGTGCAACATAATACAGAGTGTGCTCAAGTTGGTTATTCCCAATGCCCTGATTCACTGTTTCTCCCAGAAGCTAAAAAGTATATATGGCTTTTGAGATATCTGAGCCAAGGCCTCCCTCATCTCCCCTCCACTCCCATAGCTTATGGCAGACAAAAAAAACACCTAATAAATCAATGCATATGATGAGTTCCTTTATGCTGACTCAGATGGACAACTTCTTGGCTCCTACCTGAGCTAAGAAAAGACAAGACTGAGGATTCCCTGAGTCATGATTAAATGAAAAAACGTGAATCTGCCGTGAGAGAAGGCTCGCCAGCATGCCAGATGGAGAGGCCAGGCCCAGGGCTGGGCCCCATGGGCTACAGTGATATCAAACTCAGAAGGTAAGCCAGGAGGGATCAGTGGTTTTTAAACTGCATTCTCCAGGTTCTACAACAGTGCTTCAGGGGGCTCCCTGAGGTGTGGGGGTGTCGAAAATGTGGGGTCCCCCACCCGCCCACCTGCCCTCTCAAGCTACTTCTCCCTGTTCTGTCTGTTCTCCGTGTTACCCTGTATGGAGTGCTGCCAGGGCACTTCATTTATTGATGTCTGTAAAGCCCTTGAGAGTTCTTGAAGGCATTTTCTGCAGGACAGGCCTAGGATCTTATTAAGCATGCATGCAAAGGCAGATGCCAATATTGATTGTCCTAATGGGCTCTGGCACAGGAAACACACTTAGAGTTAATGGCTGTCTGAACCCTTTTGAGCCAGCACAAGAGCTGGCCAGGCCTGGCACTTCCTCAAGCACCTACTTGTAGCCGCTGGGATAAAAGCCTAGCACCCTAAGGGGTGGGTGCTGCCCATCAAACATCTTAGAGAAGGGTGCCTTGTGGCCTGCACATGGCAAATGAAAAGGGTTTCTGGACATGTCTGCGGCACTGTGAGCTCTAGACCCCGGGATGTCTTCACAAACATGTGCGAGAAGTGCATGGTGCATCTACCCTGCCACCTTTCTTCAAGTGTACATATTCTCACAGCATGGTGGCACCCGAGAATGAGTCCAAAGCTGGAGCGCTTGCCTGTTACCACCTCATTTGTGACATGGAAAGTGCTCTTTTACTTTCTATATCTTCAACTGCAAAGCAGCGGCATTCACTGTTCTTAAGGAGTGAAGTTCAGAAAGGAACGTATCTAGACAAAAGGAGAGTTTTGCACACATTCAGCCTCCCCCCTCTCCCGCCCCCCAGACAGGGTTCTCTGTGTAGTCCTGGCTGTCCTGGAACTTGCTCTGTAGACCAGGCTGGCCTTGAACACACAGAGATCCACCTGCTTCTGTCTCCTGAGTGCTGGGATTAAAGACGTGTGCCACCAAGGCCTGGCTCATTCAGTCATTTTTAAAGTCACTGTGTTGTGGTAACTACCTGACACATTAAAGCCTTTCTGGTCATTTTCAGTAGTGATATTGTGATAAGTACCTGATTCTTTTCTTTTTTTTTTTTTTTTTTTTTTTTTTTTTTTTTTTTTGATTTTTGAGACAGGGTTTTTCCGTGTAGCCCTGGCTATCCTGGAACTCACTTTGTAGACCAGGCTTACATCGAACTCACAGAGATCCGCCTGCTTCTGCCTCCCAAGTGTGCCACCAACACCCAGCAATCTTGCCATTCTTACAGACACATCTGAGAAGAATAATTCCACAGGGCAGAGGAAATTTCTGTTAACAGCAGTTACCCATTTGGGCGCCAGGTCTGGAAGTAACACTGCTTGTCAAACTGGGAGCCAAAACAGGCTCAGGGAGTGGCTTCGCTGACGGCACTTCCGTCTCCAGAGGAGCATGAAGAATTACTTATTTCCTTTCAGTTGCTAGGATGTATAAATACCAGCAACTTCTATCCTTGGAGAGATTCACCACATGGAAACTCTTTTCAAAGGAATTTACAGATCCATGCACGTAGCACGCAAGGCTCACGTGCAGCCTCGAACTGGCTGTCATCACATTCTTGATGTCCCTGAAGGCTTAGTCAGCCCGAGTTCCACAGATATTTTATTAGCTACAGGAATTACATTTTGAAGGAAGACAACAGCTTATCTTTTCCAGGGAGCAAGGCAGCAGACAGAGTGTCAGCCCACAGCTCCTGCTACATCCCTCATCTGCGCGCACACAGTCGTGGAGGATGGTCGGGGGAAAAGTGGGAGCTCTCATCCCTAAGCCAGCCCTGAAAATTCAACCCACTGCAATCTCACAGCTGCCTATGGCTGCCCCTACAAGACAGATGCCTGTGTTGGCTTCCCCACAGTCTGGAAAGAGCAGTAGGATGTGGCGCAGTTGCTTCTGGGTACCAAAAATACAATTACAGGCCTGGGAAAATGAATCATTGCCATTTAGTGGAAAGCTCTAGACTAAATGTGCTTGCTAACATAAACTGGACTTGGATGCCTCCACTGAACAGAGGGAAAGGAAAGGGATGAATGAAAAACCTTCATTTAAAGTGTTTATTATCAATTCATACAGTGATTTGTGAAATTCTACAGGAGTTCCTTCCTCCTGATCCTCCTCCCCCTCCTTCCCCTCCTCATCCTCCTCCCCCTACCCTCTCCCCCTCCCCCTTTCCCCTATCTGGTTTTTATGTAGCTAAGGTGGTTTCAGACTCACTACGTAGCTGAAGCTGGCCTGGAACTCCTGATCCTCCTCTGTCCATCTCCCAAGTGCTAGGATTACAGGTCTGTACCACCATTCCCAGCTTCCTATGGGAAATTTCCACAGAAAGAATTTTTTATTTTATTGAAAGGATACTATAAATTCTTAAGTATGTTTAAGGATGAAAAATGATGAATCAAAATCACAATGTTTTACACGCACCCTGTGGCCCCCGCCCCATATTACCTCTCACCAGATGTCTACCCCTCCTTTGGAAACAGTAGAGGTAAGAGCCTAGACCTGAAATAGGTCTGCCACATTACTCCCTGTGCGATCTTGGGTAACTCCCTAGACCTCAGTAGCCTCGTCTTTAAAATGTGGTGATGACAGTTCCAAAGTCACAGTGAGGACTAAAAGAGTGAATAGTTTGGAGACACTCACATAATCTCATGTGAGTACATGTCACATTCACACACACACACACACACACACACACACTCACACACTCACGAGCTGCTACAGCTCCTATTGTTAGCATGACATTCATCAGATTCTCCTGTTATACCCTTCCTCCTCCAGGATGTCCTCAAACTCCCCCATCAGCGACACTGATGGGAACATTTAAACCCAGAGATGCCATCATCAGGACATTATAGGGTTTTGTTAATTGCTGACTTGGATTAACATTTTAAATGGCTTGAACTTCACCTGGGAAGTCCACTCAGAGAGGCTGGAAGAGAGTACATTAAATGAAGAAGGAAGTCTTGGGGCAATGGTTACTTCAAAAGGGTTCAGAGGCTGAAGGGGCCTCTGGGGTGTGTGCTGCTCAGCTGTAGGTACGCTGCTCCTCAGATGTTTGTAAAGTCTGGACATAATTAGGGAAGGAGATGTTATAGCTCCTGTGAGTAGAGCTATAGCTGATTCTAAACACCCTACAATGCACATGACAGCACCCCTCCCCCATGAAACCCTGTGTTAGACTTCGATAAAAGCCCATCATTGGGGGCTGGGAAGTGGTTCAGTGATTAAGAGCATACACCACTCTTTCAGAGGATCAAGAGTTCAGTTCCTACCCACATAAAGCAGCTCATGACCACTTATTACTTCAGCTCTGGGAGATCTGACACCCTCTTGCAGCCTCTGCAGGAACCCATACCCATACCCATACATGTATACATATAGACACAGATACATATACACATAAAATAAATAAATGAACAAACAAATTGTGCTGGATAGTTTCATGTCAACTTGACACAAGCTAGAGTTATTTTGGAACAGGGAACCTCAACTGAGAAAATGCCCTCAGCAGATTGGCCTGTGAACAAGCACGTGGTGCATTTTTTTTCTTTCTTAATGATTGATGGGGGAGGGTCCATCCCACAGGGGGTGATGGTACTCCTGAGCCGGTGGTCCTGGGTGCCTAAGAAATCAGACTGAGCAAGCCATGAAGAGTAGCCCCCCTCCATGCCTGCTCCATTGGTTCCTGCCTCCTGCCTTGAGTTTTGCCCTGACTTCACCGGAAGATGGAATACAAGGATTAAGCTGAAATAAACCTTTACCCCCCAACTTGCTCTTTGCCATGGCATTTTATTATAGCACAGAAACCCTTAACTAAGACATATATAATCTTAAAACAAAACACAAAAGGCCCACCATGGGCCCACAGGAACTCTCTCTTTATGTTGGATGTCCTAGTAATGTTGGCCACCCAGGAGCTAATTCAGCTTCCCAAAGCACCTCACCTACTTCTGAAATGGGTTGTGCAGCATGCTACTTCTGGAGTGCAGGGGTTTATTAGAGTACACTCTCTGGAGACTGAAGACCTGGCATGGTCTTCCAACACCACACAGTTCTCAGCTGAGCAATGACCAGGAGGTTACCGCCATCAGTGTTTTTAGTTCACTCATTGAGGCATACATACATGGGAGGCCCTGAACTCACAGAGATGTACCTGTCTAAAAACCATCTGATTTCTTTCCCTTCCTTTCTCTCCGACGTTTGTGACCCAGGGCTGCCCTTCTCAGTAAATGTCTTGACCATCTCTCCTATTGCTCAAGCTAGAGACCTAGGGATGTCTCCACTTCTGTTTGTACTTTTTTTTCTCTCCCTTTGAGACAGTCTCACTTGGTAGACCAGGCTGACCTTGAACCCAGGGCAATCCCCCTGCCTCAGCTTCCCATATGCTGGAATTACATTCCAGAGTCTGCAGTCCTGGCTGTGCTCCTTTTTCTACCCATCACATCCACACACAGGCAGATTCTGTCGTTGATGTTAAATGTCCTCACCTGACCATAAGAGTAGCATCTAAATCACCTCACTTGCATTCTTGACCATTTCTAATTAATTCTCTACACAACGACATGAGTCATCACCTTAAGAATTATTATTAAAACCTATCATCCTTAATATTCTTTGATGGAACCCCACTGTTGCTTCAAATGAACTTCAAATCCCTTATAATGTTCTCCAAAGCCTTGTGTTGGGTTCTAAATGACGGTCCTTTGCCAGCAGCACTACCTACAACTGGTCTGAGCACCTTGCACTTTCTGGATCTGAGGCTCTGGGGTGGGGCGGCCATCAGCTATGTTTTCAGGGCTCCTGACACACACCAGAGCTTGAGAACCAAAGCTTGATGGCCTCGCATGCTGCCTATCCATCCATGCTCATGGTCTTTCCTTATTTTTCCTACTGAGTCCACCCCAGGCAAACAAAGATCCTGCCAATTCTTTGTACAAGCCATGATTTCTTCTCAGGTCCTTGCTTGTGATACCTCTGACCAGCTTCCCACCTCTGATTCTCTATGGCTAGAACCAGATGGTTTTCTCCAAATTCCCCATCACTAGACACCTGCTGTGTTTCTTTTCTAGCTTACTTGTTATGCTTAGAATCCTTTACCTGTCTGTAGGGGTTAACAGGCTAAGGACCATGCCTCTTTTTTTTTTTTTTTTTTTTTTGTTAATGTATATACAACTGTTACCACAATGCTTGCCATAGACTAGTTATCAATAAATTAAAGGCAGGGACAGATTAACAACCTTAAGGCCACAAGTAGAAAGAGAAAATGCATGGTTTGTGCTCTGACTCCAGATCTTTACAGGCTTTCTCCCTTAAGCCTGGAGATGGCCTCAGTCTTCAGAGAGGAGGGGAAGGGAGGAGAGGGGAGAGCAGGGGAGAAAAGAAAGGAGGAGATAAAAGCAAAAAAGTTACTTGGAATAGAAGTAGAAGAGATAGTCATAATTTCAAATTCTAATTGCTAACATTAGTTCTCTGCCAGACACTGCTAATGTTTCACAACCATTTCTTCCCACACAAGAGAGTTGTTTGTGAGGATCTAGAAGGTAACTCAGCAGTTAGACACAGAATAGGGCATGCCACTCAGTTTCAGGTGCCAGAGAGTGTTCTGATGTGGATGCTTGTGTGTCTGCTGAATCGTTACTACCTTGAAATTGTCACCCCTGGGATGTGGCTGTAATAGGCTGGGGGGCCTTTGAGAGATGATTACGTCATGAGGGTGGAGCCTCATGAATGGACTACTTATATGAGAGATCCTAAAGAAGGGAATCCCTCCCTGCTTTCACCAGGTGAAAATACAGGTAGAAGGCCACCTGCAACCTGCCAGAACTATTGATTCTGGTGCCCCGATTGTGGTGCTCCAGCCTCCAGAACTGCGAAAACCAAATCTGTGTTATTAAATCAGCCGGTCTATGGAAGTCGCTATCACAGTCCAGATGGAGAAGTCAGAGGGGTCCAGAACTTTCAGTGCTTTATATATTTGGCCAGACGAAGACAGATTTAGCACAGACATAAAACCCTTTACTCATACATACACTTGTCTTAAAATAGAGGTCCTGGTTGGAAAGAGGATTGCTTCAGGAGATTGTGCTATATTCACAGGATGACAGTTGGCTGGAAATATTTTATTCAGAGTAAGAGATGTTGCTGGGTGTATATCTTTGATCCCAGTCCATGGGGGCCAGAGGCAGATGGATCTCTGTGAGTTTGAGGTTAGCTTGGTCCATATAGTGAGACCCTGTCTCAAACAAACGAACAACGAACAAAACAGATATGATGTTACTACCCGTCTTTCAGCATTTTTCTTAATAACACAGAATTTTTAGGTGTGTGAAGGATAGGCGAGGACAGCACTCCAGTCACACTTTGTTCAGCATTAATCATGTTCCAAGAAGCCAAGCAAGTGGTAGACCTGGGTAAAGGGAGATGTGTAGACAAATACCATTCCACAAACAGCCGCCAACATGGCCCTCCAAGAAATCTTTGATTTTCTAGTTTGCATTTTAAGTGTTTTGTTTTCAAGCACTGTTTTATATTGTTATGCATTAGCCTTCACAGCAACCCTAATGAACACTATCCCCACTTTCCACAAGAGGAAACTGAGTTTTAGGCAGTCGTTTGCTCAAGATCATCCAGCCTGCCAATGCACAGGCAGAATTGGAAAGGAAGTCTTTGGAAATCCATAGTCTACACTCTATCCTTCTATGGTAAGCCACTGTGCACGTAGAAAAAAGAAAATACAGAAGAAAGACCTTAAGCTGTCAGAGCGGGTTGTGTTTGCTTCTCTCCTTCCTCTTGAAGTTGGCCAGTTCAGGCTCATATTTGACTTCTAGAAGGTAGAAAATAAAAGCTTCCTGAAATACTTGGTTCATTGATCCCTTTAGATATGGCACCCCTGCTCTGCAGGGGCGGGGGTGGGGGGACTTTCTATATTGGAGCTTCTCTCAGAATGGGCTGGTCACTGTATTCCCTGAAGGGATGCCCTCCTTCTTCGTCTGCTCTGCTGAACAAGACAGAGAGGAGTAGCCAAGAGTCCTGTCATCGGGCCTCCTTCATGATAAGCCTGGTGAGTGGTTGTCCTGGAAGCAGCTCTGTTAAAGCCCACTTTATTAGTCACCACCAAGAGCTAATAAAACATGTCAGGAAGTCTCCGTGAGCTGTAAAAACATTTCCAAAGGTCACTGCCAACACTCCGGACTTCAATGACTTTTTAAAGGAAAAGAAAACAAAAGCAGAGCGCTAGGATTTCAAAACACATAGTAGTGATCACAAATGGGTGAGAGGGGCTGACAGATCCATCCCACAGCAGCTGTTGAATGAATCAGGTCTAGAGGAGTGATGAAGAAGAGATCCAGAAACCTCAGTGTGGCAGTGAGGACAGTGGGAAGGGAAGGCAGGACACCCCAGGTTTGATCACAAATTAAGATGGTCATCATCCCTCAGTATCCTAGGAGACTGTCTTCTGGACCTCTGCAGATCCTAAAGGCTGATACTGTTCAAGCATCTTATGAAATGGCATCACATCAGCATGGATCGCATGAAGATCCTGCTATGAATTTCAAGTCACTCGTGTATTACATACAATACCTAATATAATGCAAAAGTTATGTAAATAGCTGTGTTGTTTAAGGGAAATGCCTGTGCATGTTCAAACAAGTGTAACTATTATTGATCTGACCACATTCTCCTCCACGATTGGATGAATCTACTGATCCAGACGGCTAACTGTGTTTGTTTTGCTTATTTACGTTTGGTTGTAAGGCATCTATCAATAACAATTATATCTACTTATACATCCATTGCCTACAATAGACTCCTTTATAAGCAATAGAGTATGTGGCACATAAATGATTAATTTCAGATTAACCACAGTGGACCAGGCGTTCTTCTTAATATATGATCTCTCCTATTAAAAAGGAAAATAAACAGTTTAAAAATTTTCATTTTGGGGCTGGAGAGATGGCTCAGCGGTTAAGAGCACTGGCTGTTCTTCCAGAGGTCCTGAGTTCAATTCCCAGCAACCACATGGTGGCTCACAACCATCTATAATGAGATCTTGTACCCTCTTCTGGCCTGCAAGCATGCATGTAGACAGAACACTGTATACATAATAAATAAATCTTTAAAAAAAATTTCATTTTATTTTATGCATATGGATGTTTTGTCTGCAAGTACAACTGTGCACCATGTGAGCACAGGGCCCGGGGTGTCCGGAAGAGGATGTTGGATCCACTGGCACAGTTGTAAGCGGCCATATTTGTGTTGGGAATTGAAGCTAGGTCCTCTGGAAGAGGAGCCAGTGCTCTTAACTGCTTTGAATGCAGCTGTACAGTTTAAGAGTAGACAAACATAGAAAGGAGAAAAAAAAATCACGTCATTTTAAAGCTGGCATATAGTTTAATGCCTACTGTTTCATTCTTGTGTCAGGAGTCATACTTTGACACCTGGGTGTCTCAAGACAGGTGACTGCAAGCCACTGGTTCCACTGGGTTGGAAATGCTGATAATCATTGAGGTTTCCATTCACTATTATCCAGAGAGCCCAGAAGAGAAGATACAATACTATCTTTTATCCTGTATTAGGATAAAATTTGAGTCTTGAAATCCGGGCTTTGTTTTGGGGGTGATGGGAAGGTCACCTGAGGATCCCAAAGTCTTGCAGAAGTGTCCGAGGGATGCAAAGCTTCAGTTAGACCAGAGGACTAAGCTGCACAGACCTGCTGCACAGCAGGGCGGCCAAGGATAACGGGAAGTACATTTGGAATTCCTAACAGAGCTTCGATAATTTTCTCGCTACAAAAATGCTAAGTAGGAGGGTGACGGATGTGGTAATGAACTAGATTTAAGCATTCCATGGATACGATGGTGTATAATCAAAATATATATAATTTTACTTGTTGATCAAGTAATTATCTTTTAAAAAGAGGTCACTGTCCCAGGCAGAGTGAGGCAGGTTCTCGCCTGTCCTGGGGCACACTGCATGTGGCCATCTTTCAACATTTACTTCAGACCTCAGTAGGGAGTAAAGGTGACTCAGCATGTGCTGGGATTTAGTCAGTAACTGGAGACACCACAGGGCAGAGCTGCTCCTTCTGTTCTGCATTCCTCTCTTTTCCTTCTCCTCCCCTATCTGTGATCAAGATAATAGAGGCATACAAGAGCCTGGGTTTGGAGCTCGGGATAGAGCTCAGTGGTAGTCTGTGCCCAGCATGCCCAGAGTGCCTGGCCCTGGGTTCGATCCCCAGTAACAAAATACGCCCTGGAGTGCCTGTTCAGCTCCGCCAGCTTCCTCCCTCCAGGTTCCCTCTGGCTGCATCTTCACGAGGATAACACAGGACCTGTCTCAGGGACACTTGGAGGATTAAATGAGACAGGCACTTTCAGGAGTCAGGTGTTCCCAGCCTTTGTGCAGAGGGTCTGAGGACAGGCAGAGTGTTTGGATCCTGAGCATGAGTTTACTGGAGCACCCATGGGAGAGTAAGGAACTTAGTTGAATTTATTTCATTTTTGTATTTTCTTTTCTTTCTCCAAAATAGTAAACTGTACTTTCTCCCACTTCAGTTGTTGCCGGGTGGTGGTGGCGCACGCCTTTAATCCCAGCACTTGGGAGGCAGAGCCAGGCGGATCTCTGTGAGTTCAAGGCCAGCCTGGGCTACAGAGTGAGTTCCAGGACAGGCACCAAAACTACACAGAGAAACCTTGTCTCAAAAAACCAAAAAAACAACAAAACAAAAAACCAGTTATGTTAAGGATATGAATACATCAGTAGGACCAGATTCTCTTGTTTGTTGTGTGTTTTTTGGTATTCAGCACTCCTCTCTCCTCTTCCTCTCTTCATAGTTTTCATCCCTTTGTCCCTGGAGTTCCAGCAAGCACATCCATTTTACCCCCACCCACCCTGGTGGATTCCCGTTCTCAAACTTAAAATCACTCTTTGGCTGATGCATTTTCTTCCTCCTCAGGTGGCCAATTGTGATTGCTGGCTGCCACAGAGTCCTACCTGATACATACAGGTTTTTTGTTGTTTTTTTTTTTTTCTTCTTTCCTTTCTAGTCATGTTAGAGTTCTATTTCATGGGAACACACACAATCTCCTCCACCAAACATGGCAGACGCCATCCATTCTGAATGAGGATGTCGCCTCTTTTCACTGGGCTCAGCTGTCCTCACCGGCAGCCCCGCTTGACGAAATTCAGTTACACTCAAGGCAGCCTGCGCCTGGTGTTTTCTGAGCAGCAGCTTAGAGCGAGCCTAAGCCCCAAAGACTTGGCTATCACAGCTGTGAAGCAGTAATGTGCTGGAAGCAGCCACCACCCACGCCAATACCCTCCATCCTAGAGTGATGAAGAAGGAGAAGAGGCCTAATGGCTTGAGAGAGGCTGAACTGCCAGGGAAGGGTCATCATCTTATTCAGCACTTACAAAAAATAATGTTTGATACTATTCTAAGCAGCTTTTCTTTGTGAAGCAGAAAAGGATAGTGATTTCTATAAAATAGTCTCTGAATAAAACATTTAAAAATGGGAATTTAGAGAGAAGAGTCCAGGAAGAAGGCAGGGAATTCTGGGAAAATGTCTGATGCTATTTCCTTGCAGAGCTGAGACCTTCTCTGATGGAAACTTCCCGGTGGTGGTAGGCTGTGATGAGACACTAGGACTTTGGGGCTCATGGAAGTGGGGTAGGTTGGGGGGCGGGGTCAAGACTGTCTATACATACTTCAGAAAGCAATACCCAAGTAGATGAGTCAACAGCTCAATTGCAGCTGCACCGATCATTATATAAAGCAAAGGATACATTGAAAGGAATTAAACAGTGGTGCCTGGAGGCGGCTCACTGTCCACTGATCCTGAGTGGTTATCGCCTCCCTTTGCTCTATCAGTGCAATCTGCAGGCTGACACATCGCTTCCCTCTGCAAAGTACACTTCTGCTGTAGCTCTGGAACCCCCGGAAGACTCTTACACTGCTTAAAAAAAAATGCTCCCTTTTACAAATTACCTTCATGATTGGTTGTAACTCTTGTTTACAAACAGATGCATGTAATGCTGTATACTTCCGATATACTTGAGAACTAGCTTATCAAATCAGCTTGCTTCTCAGGCTCAGAGAATGATTTTCCAGGCAAGTGCCCTTTAGACGAGGCTTCTTCTCCATAATCCACATGTGGGGCAGATAACTGTTAGTGTGGGAGGCTGTCCTGCATCACAGGATGTTTCACTATATCTGTCCACTAGATGGTCAGGGCACTCTCCCAAAGTTGACAGGAAAAGTGTCTTTAAACAAGCCAGTCACTGTAAAGCCACTCTTGGTTGGGACTTGGTGCTTTAGGCCACTGCCTGACTGCTCATTAGCTGCTCCTCTCTTTTTGACAGGTAATCCAGAGATAAATTTTATAGTGCATCCCAGCCTGTGTGCTAGCTGAGTGGAAATTACACAGGCCCCCGGGAGGGGTCCTGCTGTCACAGCCTTGCTTCATTGTTGAGAAACAGAAACCAGTATCACACGGTGAGACAGAGATAGATGTGTCTCCTCAAATGTCTCCCCATTTACCATCTGGGCAGTGGCTCACCACCTCATCTGGGCCTTCTGCCTTGGCAGATATATGGTTTGACTCAGAGGGTTTCCCTGCCCAGAAAAAAGAACCAACCAAGAGCATGGCTTCGTGCCTCAGACGTCCTTCTCATAAAAATGAAGACAGTAATTCTGACCTTAAGGTTCTTGCTCATAACTGGAGGATCTGGCAAGCATAAATATTTCGTGCAGAGTCCGGTACAGCACAGGTGTGCACAGTCAGTGTGAGGTCCTTCCTTCTCCATTCATAAGGAATCTCAGTGGGTGGGGGGGTGATCTAATTAGAAAGTCAAGAGGAAGATAAAAAAGAGGTGAAGGGCTAGTGTGGCCATACATGTAGAGTTTGCCACTGAGTTTGAGGCTAGCCCGCTCTATATATCAAGTTCCAGGCTAGCCATGGCTACGAAGTAAGGACTCTGTCTTAAAGGGGAAAAAAAAAAGCTGAGGGGAGGCATGGTAGAGGAAGCTTCTTATATGAGCCACCCCCCTGCAGTTGAACAACAGAGAACAGCTGGTCAGAGGAAGAAGAATGTGTCTTGGAGGATCTTAATACTGACTATGTAACATCCTAGATGAAGAACAAACAACCATTAACCACCGGGGTGCATTTTCGAAGTGATGTGTGAATGATCTGAATTAAGATATTTGAGAGAGCAATGGCAAGTTATTCAAAGCTGCCTAAAATGTCTTCCACTTTTACCCCTTACCACTGCTGAGAGTCAACTGGTTCACCTGTGTGTGTGTGTGTGTGTGTGTGTGTGTGTGTGTGTGTGTGTGTGCCTGTCTGTGATCACGCACACACACACACATGCACACCCTTGCAAAGTGGCAATCTCTTAGGGTTCCATCTAAATTTAGGGGAGGAAACTGACTCTTTAAAATATTTAAAATTCCCCAGTAGAGGTCAAATAATTTAATCTTAACCGCGGGAGGAAAACTGTAAGGAAAGCAGCAACTGAAAGCCCACGGAGATCGGTTATTATAATTTGCAAAGATTCCATTCTCCCTCATCTTTCCTCCATAAACCCAAGATGCAAATTTATAGAGCTCCCAAAAGACCCTTCAGCCAAAGAGGCAGGTGCTTTATCTCAATTCCCAGCAGGGCTCTGAATTAATCATAGGAAGAAGGTACATCTCGTCTGCTAATAAGCTATTAAATAAGACAGCATGTATGTGTCACACTGAGCAAGACAAGGGAGGAGGCCATGCAGCACAAAGTGGCAGGTGGAAACGCAGGCCGAGTCATTAGGGACTGGGTGCCAGTGGGTACCCCCAGCTCACTCTTACCTAGCTTTTGTCTTAGGGAAAAGAAAGAACTGGGAAGACAAGTTAGACTCTCAGGAACTTAGCTGGGAGGCAAGTCCCTGAAGGACTGTTTCAGAGTATTTTATTTGATAACTGTATCTTCACTGGAGAACCTTCTGGGAATACAAATTTTGGAAACCACCTTGTGTACCTTTAAAAACCCATCCCCAGTCAGAAGGACAGGATAAACACTCCCAAATTTGTAGATTCAACCTTATCTCTTTCCCAAGCCCCGGGCTTCCTTATTGACTGCCAACAGATCTTCTCTGTCTCCATAGCGTACGCATACACAATTTGTTATGTTCCAAAATGAAATCATCTCTTGACTTGGTCGCTCCCAGATCTCAGGGTGACTCATGTGTTGACTTGCCTTCCCAGGAACAGGTGTGATACTACTCATATCATCAAGCTGTCTGTAGCTTAAGCCTAACCTGAAGATGGCTGTCATTGTGGGTCAAAGGTACGGCCAGGGGTCTGGGTGTAGAGACAATCCTTCCAACACTACAGGAAGTGTGTTATTACTCTACTCAGGCACCCACTTCTCTCACTTGCTTCCTTTTGCTTACTGTTGCATTTTACCTTACCTGCTTGGGAACTTGTGTTTTAACTTCTGCATGACAAGTAACAAGTCTACTGCTGCTAGAGAAGTCACTAGGGCATACTGTGACAAAGCATGATACCCTAGAACAGTGGTTCTCAACGTGTGGGTTGTGACATATCAGATATCCTGGATATCAGATATTTATATTATGATTCAGAACAGTAGCAAAATTACAGTTATGATGAAGTAGCAATGAAATAATTTCATGGTTGGGGGTCACCACAACATGAGGTGCGGCATTGGGAAGGTTGAGAACCCCTGCCAACGACGAAACAGCAGTAAGAACTGTGGGCAAGCAGCCCAAGTGGGGGGAGGACTGAATGCTCTTTTCTTCCCATGGGCCATGTGACCTCGCTTCTGAGCGCTATCCCAGTCCCTGGAGGTCTTCTTTTCTCTTTCTCATTCCTTGAGATTACAGTCCCGTTCCACATGACAGGAAGGCAAGCCCTAAATGCACTCTCACCCTGCATTCAATCACTTCAGCTCTTCTTCTGGGTGGCATGTAAGTCACACAGCACAAGCCAACCTACTGCTGGACTTGCCTCAGGTCAGGGTGGGTGGGCTCTTAGGGGCAGATGCCCTGCCACTTAGGACTCTGCATAGACAACAAGCAGATTATCGGGGAGGGATCGCTGCCAGCAAACAGTCTAAATATCTCTAAAAGGGTTATGTCCCCTCTACCCTATTGGGGAAACCCGCCATATACACTTTTTCCTTACCCCTCACCACTGGCAGCTCTCCCAGCTTTCCACTCTACCAGCATCTAAGAACCAAACACAGCACATCCAGATGCCAAAAATTAAATCCTCTTTATATAGTAATGAGATATTAAAACCATTAAAGGAACTTCAAAGCAAGGGAAGCAAAGGCAAACGCTGGGTAAGCCACATGGTGACTACAGAACTCCAGTGCCCATCTGATAACAGACTCTGAAATACGAGCACACAATGCTTCTGGGAGGCAAGCTTCATTTCATCAGTGATATCACAGGACAGGTGGGCATTATGCTCTTCCAGCTTCCTCTGCCCCCTTCCCATAGCCTGGTCCCTAATGGGCAGGTGCTGCTCTGCTGTAGATAGGATCCTTTTTGCCACCTTGTACTTGTGGCCAGTGAAAGCGCACCCAAATTCTGTGCCAGTTTTCTCATCTATAGAATGGGAATGATAAAAACCCTGCAGGGTTCTTGGGAATATTATCAGTGAGTTTACAAAGCATATATCCCTAGGTCTGGCATATGTGTGCTGTAAACAAGCAGGAACTACTAGGTTCAATTACATGAGGTTGATATTTTGGTAGGCCAAACTAATATTATACATCCTTTCCCTATCAGAGGAATTACCATTTTTATTATTGCCGTGTATGTATGTATTTCTCCCACTAAAGAGTGAGCTCTTTGACAACAGGCACTGACTTGGCAGATAGTTCATATTTCACTGTATTTGCTGAATGAATGAATGTTATGCTATGAGGAAGCTGGTGATGATGGTGATGATGATGATGATGATGATGAGGAGGAGGAGGAGGAGGAGGAGGAGGAGGATAATGGAGGTTGTCTTAGAGTTTCTATTGTTGTGAAGAGACACCATGGCAACTCTTATAAAGGAAAACATTTAATTGGGGCAGGCTTACATCTTTGATCCACAGGCAACAGGTAGTGAGCTGAGTGTCACACTGAGAGTAGCTTGAGCAAAAGAGACTTCAAAGCCCACCTCTACAGTGACATACTTCCTCCAACAAAGCCGCACCTCTAACAGTGCTACTCTCTTTGAGGGGCATTTTCTTTCAAACCACCACAGAGGTACTTCTGGGGATAATTGCTGAAAATACAGTCCTTTATCTCATTGTCTGATATGTGTTATCAAATAACAAATGTGTTAAGGGAACAGATAAGTAATTTAATGAATCTAGGAAGTCCAAAGAAACCATGAAGTCAATGAAAACTGCTATGAACCTGGCTTGGGGTTGTTGCCATCAGCTTCATTTTCACTATTCTAGAAGGCTCTTTGGTGTTAGATGAAAGCATTAGAGTCCCTTTACTCCCATGGGTCTTCCAGGTAAATGAAAGACATGGTGACAAGCCAGAACAATAAAGGGTTGTAGTGTGGAGACCCAAGCACCTGTTCACTACAGTCTGCCCAGGTACAGACAACAGCTGCCTTTGGGCAGGAAAATTCTCCCGAGGTACTGTGTGTGGCTCACAGCACTCACCATGCTTTGTCCTACGGACCTGTGAGGTTGACTCCCTGAGTCTCTCACCAGGCATTCAAGAAGGAAGAATGGTCCTAAAAATAGAAATAAATCAAAGCTCCTGTATATGGCTACCGGGGAACTAAGAGAGGCTTAGGAGCATGGATTAAGCAAGAAAACAGAAGAATAAGGAGAGAATTACAGTGAAGAGGGAAGGTTCAGCCCTTCTATATGGAATGTTGACATTTCAACTCAGATTTAAAGACAGGGATGTCTAGTTTTGACAACACATGAGGAAGAGAACAATGTGAAAAGGCAAAACATTCATTTAAAAGGGAAGCATTTACTTCAAACTACTTAAACTTGAGGGATGATAAATTTATATACACAGGGATAAGGGGGAAAGAATTGCCAAGGCCCACCAAGACCCACCAAAGTTACCTCCACCACCGCTCAATGCGTATTAGCCCAGTGGTATCTGACAGTTCAGGGAAAAGACACGGCTAACCTGTACTTTGCCAACTGAGTTTAGACTTCAAAACAGAGTCAGGGAACCAGACAGACGGAGGTTTTTGTGATTTCTCATAGTACTGGAGCGGGCCTTCTCAACTCCAGCTACTGTTTACAGAAGCGTTACCACAGGATTATAATTATGGGGTTTGCTCAGTTACAAAGGGTCTGAGTCTTCCATCAAAGGAAGAAGGAATAAGTTACTCAAGTGTGTCCTTTCACACTTGCTGGTCAGTGGAAGGCTAGTGGCCTGCAGTGGCATGAATGGCTGAAGCAGAAGCCCCCAGGGGGCTGAAGTTCTCATCTTCTTCCTACTTTGCTTGGAGAAGTGAGGGTCTGGGGAGGCAGCAAGTCTTGAGTTCTCACTGGGTCAGTTCTCCCATCCATGCAGACTTCCACCTGCTCCAGGGAACATGATAGGTCTCATCTTTCTTCAGATCATGAAACCAGGAGTTCGCAGGTCCTCAAAAAGAGACCATCTTGGCACTGGGAAGTTGCCATACTTCAGGGGGGCATCTCAGGCAAGACAATGGGATTCTTAGAATGTCTGTTTATGACCCATATTGTTTCCTCTCAACTTTGTTCCTGCCCACACCCCTCCCCCCCAATCCGGGGCACAACTGTAAAACTTACACAGTACATCCTTTGATAATCTATTTCGTCATCTCTGGGACTTAGGACCTGGGACCCAGCCCTGATCCTGACGTCCCCTCTTTGCTATGCTCACTGAGTACTTGCAGACATTTTCATCTCCAGAAGTTTTTGCTGGACACTCATCCTGGTACACAATACAACACCACCAGCTCACAGTAGACATGGCACTTCTGAAAGAACACAGTGAGCAGAGAGGAGACTCCATTGGACTTCTATCTATCCCAAGAAAGCTTCACAGAAAAACACAACACAGGTAACCCAGCATCTGGGATAATACATGTATGGTTTCTGAAATGACTCAGCATGTTCTGCCAAGCTGATGAGACAGAGAAGCTGGGGATGAAAGCATTATCTTCCTCCTCAAAGAAATCTGTTCCAGACCAGCCAGCATCCATTCACTGGATACATAGTGGGTTAAATTAGGACTTAGTCTTGACTGGTACTGAGTACTGCAGAATCTACATTACTATACCTGGATAGGCGCATTTTACATCACTGTCTGGGCAGAGGGGAAAACACAGCCCTCTTGAAGTTAATTTCATTTTATACCTGAAATATTAGCATCCTGCTAACATTTAAGGTTAGATGAAGCTAATTTTCCCAGTAGCAAAGTGTTAGCTGTACTCATAGGCCCACCATCAGCACCAGTCACTAATCATGACTTAGTGTCCTCCATTCAGCAACCTCACTGTGCCTATTCTGGTTAAGGTTCTGCTGTCTGGGCACTGAGAGGTTGAGAACAGCTTCCTGAATCTCCTCACTGTGCGTTTCCTCCAGTACTGTTGCCAGGGAGTTCACGGGTTCCAGGATGCTCGTGGCTTAATGGATTTTTGTAGCATTTCCTCTTCCTTCCTGCTACAAAGCCCTAGCTTAGCATGAAAGCCACCCAGATTCCTGAACCAGTACCGACTGCCTTTCGGAACTCTCCACCATGCTGCAGACCCATGCTCAGCATGGACCTGCTTAGCCACAAGGAACTCTGGGTGGTTTTGCATATATGTAATCCTCATATGCCTTTGGCAGACCCCATTATTTTTCTTCCTGTGTTACAACTGAGGTTATTAACTTAAGTCAGCTTACATAGGCAGAGAGTGGTGGGCTGGAGTTCATGCATTCAACAGATTTTAACTTCTTTTGTGGTCAGTTCCGGGGATCAGGAAACATTTATGAGCAGCATACCTACAATGTGTTCCCACGTGGAGTTGACTCTCCACTGGGGCTTGAGCCCAACGCTCTTGTTGATTCTCAGCTCTTGAATCTCAGAGCTGCTGTTCACAACCACACAGAAAGAAATGCTTTGGTGTCTGAAAATTTGGGGGCTGGGAAGATGGTTCAGTGGATGAAGCACAGGAATTATGCAAGTGTGAAGTCCTGAGTTTAGGTCTCCCGAGCCTACAAAGAGACAGACGCAGTAGCACATGCCTGTAATCCCACTGCTCCTAGGGCCAGATGGAAAGTGGAGACAGGGTTTACAGGCCAACTTGCCCAGATTGCCCAGATTGCAATGGCAACAATAAAACTCTTCCTCCAAGGTGGAAGGTAAGGACCTATACCTGAGGTTTTCCTCCAACCTCCATATATACACTATGGCAAGTGCATGCCCATTCTCTCTCTCTCTCTCTCTCTCTCTCTCTCTCTCTCTCTCTCTCTCTCTCTCTCCCTCCCTCCCTCCCTCCCTCCCTCCCTCTCCTGCACACACACACACAAAAAAAAAAAAAAATAGAGAAAAAAATTGAACGTAACTGCACTGAGATATTAAGATAGCTACAATAAAAAAATGGATAATAAATATTGACAAAAATGTAGGAAATTGGAATCCTATGCACATTATGTTCAGTGATGTGACAGGAAAAATGGCTTGGTGGTTCCTCAAAAATCCAATACAGAAGAATTGTATGTTCCAATAATTCCGCCTCTAGATACAAAGTCAAAAGAACTGCAAGTGAGGACATGAACATACATTTGCATACCAAATACTCAACACAGATTTAACTAAAATTGCCTACAGGTGGCAATACTCCAGATTCATCAACAGATGAATGCATAAACAAAAATGTGGTGTAGCTACACAATACAATGTCGCTCAGTCATTAAAAAGCAAGGAAATTCTGACACTTGCTACGACTTGGATGGACTTCGAAATAATTATGGTTAGGAAAGTAAGCCAGACACACAAAGGACAGATACTGTATGAGTCCCTTTATATGCAGTGTCCAGAACATGCACATTTTTGGAAACAGAACATAGAACAGAACAAGGCACAAAGGAGACAGGGATAAGTCGTGATTATTTAATGGGTATTGACTTTCAGTTTGGAGGTGATGAAAACATTCCAGGACTAGTGGTGATGACTAAACCATGATGCATTCAACACCATGAATTACGCTCCTAAAACAGCACATCTCATGCAAAACGTATTTGACAATTAAGTCAATGAAAAATTTGATCACAGATGAAATTATCTCAAGAACAAGCCATCAGCACTTAGTTACAACTCTATAATGTCATTTAATTTCAAAATGAACAAACATTTCTTCCCCAGACAGGGAAGATGAGGCTTTCGTAATCTTACCCCATCCTTTATTGAGCAGGCCAGTCTTTCATTTCTGACTACAGTTGATAGTAAAATGTAGTGAATACAGGTTGATAAAGATGTATGGGGACATTGGAGCTAGCAAATTCAGACACCCAGTTCACTAGAACTTCTAAATGTGCCTGTAAGAAAGCTGTAGCTGGCTAGGAAAATGCTTAGAGAGTAGGATTGTTATTGGCTTGAATTTTTGGAAAATGTTTTTAAGAGTACGGTTGCAGGGCTGAGGGAATGGTTCATTCGGCAGAGTGTTGGCTGCACACATGAGGACCCAGGTTTGAGTCCCAGCACGCACATGAAAGGCTAGGTGTGGCTTTTATGAACCAACAGGAAGGCTCTGGCTCTGGTGCATAAAAAAAGAAAACAAAGAAACACAAATAGCAAAATTAAAAAAAAAAAAGAGATGAACAGAAGTGTGTGTGTGTTTTAAGGAAATGAAATTATTTTTGTATAAGGTTATGTTGGTAGATACATGACCATACACATTTCCCAGAACTCAGACCCACACATCACAAAGAATGAACTCTGTTGTAAACTACAGACACTAATTAACGTGACGTGTAAAGTACCATTCAGAGCCGAATCCCCATTGCTGCGGAGGCAGGGACAGGGAGATCCCTGAGACTCTGAGGTCAGCCAGTCCAGCCTTATTAGTGAGCTTCAGGATACGCCTCTGTCTCAAAAACCAACGTAGAGAGCAATCCAAGAAATTTTGTTTACCCCCACACATACAAACACACTCATGCTCACACTCACACACATCACCACACACATTCACTACCCCCCACCCCCACCCTCACACACAATTACTTTTGAAATGAATGCATGTTTTTCCGTCTTCCTGGAGTTAAACACAGGAAACTGCTAACTCCAGGGGCCAACATCTGATCAGGGCTTTGTATCTCCTTGATGCTCACTTCGACTTGCTGAGGTAAAGAAGAATGTCTGGCAGCTTTTAGACCAAGTATATCTCCCTGAAATCATCACCATACAGAACACAATTGTTTTCTTTAATTTTTTTTAAAGTTCTTTTTCTGATTATAAAAGTAATGACATTCACTGTAGAAAATTTGGAAAATGTGGAAACAAAAAAAAAATTGTTCATGGTCAGCTCAAATAACACTCCGTATTTTAAAATAGTCTGCAAAAATATTATGTTTAGTAAGACTATAACATGTAGATGTATGAGTTAGCATTATGAATGAGAAAGGAAAGCTAGGTAGAAACATGACTAAAGAAAATGTGTTAGGAACTGGTCCTCTTGTCCTAAATGTATGGGATTATTATAGGGATACTATGTTTAAAACAGGGTTTGCTATGGTTATTAATTAAGGTGAGTATCAAGGACAGAACCTTGACCTTGCGGGTGGGGGTTTTCTGAGAACTGCTGGCCTTTCAGCGTACCTCTGTTAGGGGGAAAAGCACATTGTTCTCCCAGCCTGCAATCTGTGGCTGAGCCTGGGGTTGGGAGCATGGGCACTGTTGCTGTGGTCAACTCTAGCACTTTGTATAAATCCCATAGGAGCTTCAAAACTCCTAAGAAGAATCAATCTCATGAAATGAGTGTCCTCTAGTTTTTACAGAAAGGTGCTTGTGGATCTGTGCCAACCTGTGGGATTACACCTTGCTGATTGGAAGCCAGTGTGAGGACTTGCATGGACTAAAGAGTCTGGAGGTGTAGGGCAGCAACATCCTATTTTAATTTTAGACTTCCAAATTGTCTGTTTCCTAGTTGATTTTCCTAAGGATTTGGTGGCGGTTCTCAAACATCTGAAGGAATGTTAGTGTGCTAGATGAACTAACAGGAGGGCTCTTCCTCACCCTTAGTGCATAACAAAGAAAACAAAACACACAAAGAGCTAAAATGGAAAAATAAGGAAATCCGGGTGGTGGTGACACACACCTTTAAAGCCAGCACTTGGGAGGCAGAGGCAGGAGGATCTCGGTGAGTTCAGGGCCAGCACGGCCCACAGAGCGAGTTCCAGGACAGCAAAGGCTACACAGAAGAACTCTGTCTCAAAAAACCAAAAAGAAAAAATAAGGAGATGAACAGAATATGTTTTTATCTTTTTTAAGGAAGAGAAATTATTTTTGTATAATTCTGGACTGATAGATACATGACCACACACATGTCCCAAAATTTATATCCAGAAAACAAAAAGAATGAACTTTATTGTAAACCACAGACACTAACTAGTTAACAAGACAAGTCAAATTTTGTTCAATAATTTTAACAAGCATACCACACCAATGCAACACATTCCTAACAGGAAATTATACATGGGGAGAGGCACATGAAAACTCTTCACTATTCATTCACTTTTCTATAACTTCTCTACAAAGAATCTACCCATTGAATAAGAAAATGGGAATGCTTATAATTTCCAAATCATTATTCCTGGTGGCATTTTATGTGGTCTCATCAAACTGAATGAGACAATTCACAGGGTATGTGGCAAGTAACATGGGTGCAATGATTATTTTTCTAAAAAGCCAGTCTTGTCTAGAAACCTGCCTTTTTGATTAAAAAGACACCAAAAAGTAGGGCCAGGTGTGGTGGAGCATGCCTTTAATACCACCATACAGGAGGCAGAGGCAGGTGGATCTCTGTGAATTCGAGGCCAGCTTGGTCTATGTAGTGAGTTTCCTGACAACCAGAGATATGTAGGGAGATCCTGTCTGAAAAACAACAACAACAACAACAACAACAACAACAACAACAACAACAACAAAACTAATGAAATAAATTAATAAAGGTAGCCCAGCACAACCATCATCCAGCGTGATGTCTACAGGGAAGAGATGGGCTTCTTGGGCAGATCTCTCTCCATACCTAGGGAAAACAGAGCCATCTTAAAACTTCCTGGCAAGCCTCTCACAACAGGCGCAGGAATGATTTCTGGTTTTCCCAGATTTCAGAAACACTGCACCAAAAGCCAGGTTCCTTTTGGCTTCTGCACTTCCGTGACTTACCCTTTCCTCTGTCTTCTGAATTGCCTTCCTTTTTTTTTTTCCTTCCTTCTCCCTCCCATCATTCCTTGCTTGTTTTGAAATTTAAGCTTGAAGCAAGACGGCTAGATTTACAGCTTCTCATCAGAAATGAAGCGAACACCCTTATCTCCCTCTCTCTGGAAAGAATGTAGACCGTGGGTGCTGAGGGTCTATGCCGAATCAACTCGGATGGAGATGAATGGAAGGTGGTAACCTATCCTGCCTTAAACAGAAATCCTGTTCTTGATCAGTGACACCCAGTCACTGACAGCCTACAGCTGAGGAGGCTTCCAACCCCTTCAAAGACATGACATCCTCTCTTGCAGTACCATCTGTGCTAACCGTCTGTCCAGGGACAGGGCTGACGGAAGCATGGCCAAGGTGAGGAGGGACCATTGCTCTTCAGAGGGAATCCCCTAAGAAAGACTCTCTTTAGAGAGTGAGCTTTCAACGCATAACATGAACTTCCAATCCGACACTAGTACAATGATTACATGCCGATGTAAAACATCTGAAAATGCAATAACCACAGCAAAAACAGAAGAAATAGAAGAGACTATCAGAAGGAAGGAAGGCGTCCAAAGGAAGGGGAAGGCAGGGATAAAAGAAGATAATGGTGGGAATGAGACAAAAAGCGCATGTTTTCTTTCACACGCGGAACCTAGATTTGATAACATGTGGGTATTTACATAAATCATGAAAGCAGATGGGGAGTGATTGAGGGTGTGGAGAGGACCAGTAAGCAGGGAAGAGGAGGAGGAGGAGGGACGGGGGAGGAGGGGGAGGAGGAGGAGGAGGGACGGGGGGGGGGGGGAGGGGGAGGAGGGGAGGAGGGGAGGAGGAGGGACGGGGGAAGGCAGTGGGGAGGATACAAAGTACAATGTATAAAAATGTCTTCAAACCCATCATTTTGTACGCAAGCTAAACAGTTAATAAGAATAAAACAGTAGCTTAAAAACCAGTTAGATGTCTTTAGAGCCAGACACCAGAAAGCCTGGACCCCAGCAAGTAACAGCATTTCTAGCTACAACCCAAGCAGAGGCCCAAGTCAGCTCTGGCAGAAGAAGGAAGTCCTGGAAGAGGAAAGGAACCTTGCCCGGTCTCCTTTGTCCCATTCCCTAGCGGCAAAAAGCTCAAAGGTAAACCCTGGCCTAGCAGAGAAGTAGGGAGCCAAGGGGGAGAGATTATTCTTATCCCCAGAATGTTATCTTTTATCTTGAGCTGGACTCTCTTGCTCAGTTGGGACTGTGTGTGCCTTAAAGTCACACTATCACCTCAGAGTAATTAGAAAGGCTTTCAAAAATGTTAATGAATAAGGGAAGACAACCCCACCACACTTTCTAAAGCATAGTCGGGAAGCAAGACAAATTGTATCTGGGCTGGTTCAGTAACGGAACCAGTTTAGTTACACTGCTAGATTTGTTTTACAAGATTATTTTGAAGAGGGTAGATTAGAGAAGGCAAGAGTGACCTCGAAATGTTAAAATTGTTGTTGCAAAGGTCCACGGTGTTCCATCAGATGACTTCAGCAATGCAATGAAGAGAACAGAAGACTAACAGATGTTAGTTAGCAAGTACAAGCAACAGGTTTTGAAGGCGGCCTGGAAGTGAGTGGGGCGAGGCAGGTATCAAGGATGTTTTTAGGTTCGGGGCCCAAGGAGCTGGGCAGAAAGTCTCAGAGCAGCGGCTGTAAAGTTCTCTTGGAGAAGTGAGCTTGGCATAAAGAAGAGGGACTCCTAGTCAATCGGGGCTTTAGCAAGTTCCCGAGGCTATTTCAGAACAGTTCCTGACAGCTTTGGCTGCTTTGAGGTGTCTCAATGAACAGAAGGCAAAGGCAAGAATCTGAGACGGATTTCAGAAACTGAAATGTGCGTTGGCTAGAGCTAAGCGTTCGTTGAGTTTAGGAACAAAGAATTCCATAATATTTCCACACAGTGCCTAGCTCTTCAGAACCTACGTTCTGAAGGGGAAATACATGTGATCTTTCTCGCTTGCTGTTTCTCAAAGGAAGGCCTTCGCTTTTCTAAGCTGAATGTGTTTGTCTACCCTTGTCAACAGACGCCAACTCCAGCAAGCCCAGCCAAATGGCTTCCCAAGACCTGAGAGCAGGACTGAAGAAGCACCATCCTTGGTAACAAGCAGGAAACTACATTCATTTCTCAGTGTTCAGAGTACGAACACCTGTCTAAAGTCAAAAGGTGGCTGAGAACAGGAGTTGAGGGTGCATATGAGCATCCATCCTTAAACTCAGGGCTGGTCAGCGGGATGACCCGAGACTCACATCTCACTTCAACAAAACTAATGGGAGGATTTGGTTTAAGGTGCCAGAGACTTAGACAAAAGGCAGTTTTTCTTGGCTCTTACTCTTGAAGCTGTATGCCCCAACAGTCCCAGATTTGGTGATAAGGAGCCAGTTACACGTGGTGTTTTTCAAAGTGCTGCCTCGCTACTTAAACCAGCAACACAAATATTTGGAGAGGTGTCAGAAGTCAAAGGCCCATGGGCCTTCCAAGCAGCTGCGTTGTAGGAGCTGCCATTCAGATCTTCAAAATGCTTATCTAAAATAAAGACAAAGTCTGTGAGAGCATTTGGCTGAGCTGTTTGAACTGGGGGTTTAAAGAGCCCCGGAATAAGGGAAAGGTTGGTGACTGCTTCCCAGGTACAATTTACAAACACACAATGCTGTGTTTTCCTCCAGTGGGTGCCGCAAAGTGGCTTGAGTGTTCTCTTCTGGAGAAATCATGAAAATTTACGAATTAGACTATGTCAATTTCTTTGGTTTGAAAATGGCTCTAAAATTCTGCAACAGCAGAAACATTAAGAGGAGAAGCAGGGTGAGCGGCACGTCTTGTTCTTCACACTATTCCGCAGCTCAGCTATAAGTTCGAAGTTACCAGAGGTTCTAAAACACGGTTTTTCAAAACTAAGAATTGGTTCTGCAGTCCCTGAGTTTTTGCTCCTATTATCCGTCTTTTGAAATATTCTTTTGTTCATGAAAGAAAAATTAATGTGATTTTTGGGTAGGTTTATTTAAAAAAACAAAAAAGCCAAAAGCACTGCATTGGCTAGTGATTGAAACATCACAGCAATTGTCTCCAACCTGCCGGCAGAACACCATCTACTGTGTGAAAAAGACTCTTATGTTTCAATTCCAAATGGAAAAGGGCCTGGTGATTCAAAAGGATTTAGCTGTGCATCTAAAAACTTGCATGCTTTGGGAATAACCAACAAAATTCATCTACTCAACTGAAGAGCCGCGTTGCTGAAGAAAACAAAATTTCATCATGTTTTGTTCTAAATTGTAAGACAAACTCATGCATATCTGAACATAGAGTTTGGAGTACTATGTGTTTAACTGATCCATGCAGCCAGAGAATCCTGTTTCATCCTTTGCTACCACCTCTGGATTATCCATGGATAATCCTAAAGGGAGAAGCATTTAAATTTCGTTGATTTTAGAACTGGCCTTTACATGTCCCAAACTGAACTTGGGGTTAATATAATATTCTGATTGACAAAAACACTATGTAGTTATATGTCTGTACTCATAATTCCAGCACTCGGGGATCTTAAGGATCAGTCAGCAGGAGCTATCCAGAACGTGGTATATCAGAGGAAGAACTTCTCTTGGATTGAGTATTGGCAAATCTGGCAACATGGCAGTAGCGCAGTCACCTCGGGGATCATTTAGTCTAACTCTCATGTTTCTAGATTTTATTTTTACAAGTTTAAAACGCCCGGTGCTTAGTTTCCAGGTGCCATGGGGATGCTGGACTCTTGACAATCTAATAAAGCTAAAGATAGCCTGTCTATAAAACACATTACTAACAAATTAGGTATAATTTGAAGGATTCTGTGAAATGCCTGGAGTCATTTTTCTCTTCTATAACACAAATGACAACCACCACCACAAACCCGCACCTCACTGTCAGAAGACAGAGGAAAGCTTAGAGAGAGACACACACCACGCCGCTTCCTTTAGCTGTGGGTGGACTTTGAAAGTGGGGGGGGGTGGGAGGGGAGAAAGAAACTTTTATTAAGGCTTTAGGCTCTTGGTTCTCTGAAATTATTATTATGGGATACAGGATGATGTTTTAAACATAAGCAGCCGAGATGAAACGACAGACAGACTGCTTTAAATGGAGCAGTTATTTTGAGTGATCTGACTGATGTCGCTCCCTCACAGCCGCCCACCGCCAGCTGCGAAATAAGCCATTCCCTTCCCCAGAATGTTACTGGAAGCCATGGGAGTTTCTCCTGCTGAGTCTCCAGGGAAGAAGAAAGCAGCCAGGCTTGGGGACTCTGACAGTAGAGAGGTAGGTAGCAAAGGAGTCCGGGCCGACCGAGTGTCTGCTAGGCACTGTTCATTTATTAATGTATTCTCACGGTATCCTGATGTCAACCGTCTGAGGTGAAAAAATGGGACGGCCAGCAACAATCCCTGACCCAGAAGTCAACAAGAATGACTGAAACCGAACCACCAGTCCTGTCTTAAGCCATGCTGCTTCTTCTTTTTTTTTATTCTTCTCTCAAAAAATACATTCCCAACCACAGTTTTCCCTCCCTCTGGTCCTCCCAGCCCCACCCCCAATTCCCCCTCTCCCCCAGGTTCACTCCCCAGCTTCATTTCCCTTCAGCAGAGCTGTGCTTCTTTGACGAGATCTAGAAATGACTTCACCTTTCAGCTCAAAACCTGCCACGGGCTTCCTACCTAACTTCCTAATAAAATCCAAAAAAACGTCACCCAAGACTTGACTTCCTCCAACTCCCCCACTTCCGCTGCAGGGCTCCCTTGCAGTTCCTCAAAGGTCATCCCACCTCAGGGCCACCTGAGGGAAGTGCCCTTCCTCTGTCCTCTGCCTCCAGGGTTTCCTCAGGTATCAGCTGTTCCCTTCCTGAAACGTGCAGGTACTGCTCAGTCTCAGCACATCTCAGAGCTGCTTTTCTGTCCCTGCTGTGTAACTAACACCTCGGCTTCTTCTTTGGTGCTGATCTCCACCTACTTCTACATGATTATGATCTTCTCCCCCAGAACCCCGACTCAGATGCCAATGCAAAGAGAGAGGATTTAGTCTTTACTATTTTTGCTGCGTTCCTAGAAAGTGTTGGAGCCTGACAGGGGTTCCATCAATAGTTGCGGAGTAAACTAATGAATGAATATATCAATAAGTTACAAACGGAAAAGTGTGAAGATCAAATATTCAATCCACCTTGTAGTGTTGATCTTCCTTCCTTCCATCCGTCTGTCCTTCCTCCTTTCCTTCCTTCCTTTTCTTAAGATTTATTTTTTAGTATTTTAAAAAGTATGTGTATGGGGTATCTGCATGTGAGTTCAGGTGCCCAGGGAGGTCAGAGGTATCAATACATCCTTGGAGCTACAGTTATAAGTGGTGTGAGCCACCTTATGTGGGTGTTGGGAATCCAACTTCAGTCTTCTGGAAACTTACTGCCTGCTTTTTAACCTCTGGGCCATCTCTCTGTCCCTGCCTTTCTTCTTAAAAAAAAAAAAAAAAAAAATTTGGGGCCAGAGAGAAAGTACTGTTTAAAAGTACTGGCCAGAGGGCCCTGGTTCAATTCCCAGCACCCAGTATGGCTCACAAGTAACTCCAATTCCAGGGGAGCCCAGTGCCCTCTTCTGGTTCCAAAGGGCACTGGAGCACGTGGTACACAGATGTTCATGCCGGCAAAATACCCATACATAGAAAAATCAATAATTTTTAAAGGGCTTTTTAATTTTTGTGTGTGGGGGGACGAATATCACGGGAGTGGGGTGGGGTGGGGTGGGGCAGAAGATGGTGTTAGAGCTCTGGAATTGGAGTGACTGGCATTTGTGAGCTTCCTGATATGGGTGCTGGAACTGAGCTCAAGGTTTCTGAAGGAACAATAAGCACTCTTAACCACCGAGTCCTCGCCCAGTCCTAATTCTGCTCTCTCAGCAAAACTGGCTGGACAGTGTCTCCATCTGCTTTCTTTACTATTACTTCCTGAGATGATTCCTTTGATCATCTCTACATTCAACTAAATCAAGCATTCACCATTTCATGCATAAATTACATTCCGTACATTCAGCTCTTACTTTCTGAGCAGACTTTTACAACATAGGCATTTTGGAAGGGTAAAACACGCCCAACACCTAACTTGGTGGCACTTCTCAAATTCTGCCGACACAATGTGACTGAGATTGGCATGAGATGCACTGTAGAAGTTAATATAACCAGTGTCCTGGAGAATCAGGACAGCTAAAGACAGATTTTTATCTTTGTGTTTCCAGGCACTTTAAATATATACTTTTGTATCTTGTCAACTGTTTTGGGAAGCGGTGGGGCTATGCCATTCAAGTTTTTCTTGTATGATAATCCTTGTGACAGAATGGATATTAATGATGAATTTGGAAAATGTTAATGACTTTGAAAAGATCGTACAATGAAGACTGGTTGACAGACATCTACCACTAGTCCACTTTGCCTTTAATTTCCAGTTAAGGACCACGTAGCCGGGAAGCCTTGTAATGGGATTAAAAACATAAATGATCAATCTTACAAATTTGTTTTGTCTTGAATCTAAAAGTCTTTGTAAACATTATATATCTGCTATGTCCTGGTAAATTTAGAAAATAAGGGTTAGTCGATTATTATGTAGAAAGATGTTAGATACTAGATAAATCATCCCTGTTAACATGAAATGTGAGAAATCTATACATCTGAGGTTTAGTTTGTATTCCATGCAGAGAACCAGAAAGAGTCCTCCCCAGGAGTCAGGATACCCACAAACAGCTCTATCCAACAAACACTGCTAGTCAGAATACCCACAAATGGCTCTATCCAGCAAATACTTCTAATATTAACTGGGTCTGGCACCAGCCAGACCGGTGACTCGGGGTCAGGCATTTGACTACTTTGTAAATCTTGGTTTCCTTACCTATAAATTAAGGGGAAATCTTGTTCTGTTGACTTTACATTATAGCTATGACCATCAAGAGGAAGCAAGAAATTGCTAAGCTATCTAGTTATGATTAATATAATTATTGCAAGTAAATATACTGATTTCTCCTGTTCCATAAACAGCTTTGACCTCCACCCCCCAACCCACATTGTAAGAGCTATAGATTCTTTATCTCTTTTTAAAAACTTACCCAAGACTGAAGTTACTCCTTTTCTCAAGCAAGCAACTATTGGTATGACTATCATTCTAAGCCACATTCTAAGATGCAAAGGCATCTTCCCTGATCTCTGAGAAATGTATGAGGTACTTAATGTGGAGTATTAAAAGAGAAAAGACAATGGGGTTGGATTTATGATTATTTAACTCTGCTGATCTCTTCAGAGATTAGTCATGACCTCATCACTTGTGGAGTAACTTGTTTAATATTTGTTTTCACAAGAACAGAAGATGCACACACTGTTGACCTTTTCAAGCATGCTGTCTTTGCATGGCAGACACGACATTTAAAAAAAGTTTTTTAATGACTAGGTGAGATACTGAGTGTGCTCATCAGATGAATATATCAAACATTTAGCTAGAATGCTATTGCCAAGTGCTTTCTAGACGTTTTGTGAGTTTTAATCCTTTCAGCCCTCGTGACAACTATTCCCAGTCTGAGGTAAAGAGCTGAGGACACAGAGAGGTCACTTTCTCAAGGTGATATAGCTAGCACATGATGGAACTATAACACAGATCCAGGCAGGGTGGCTCAAGCGTCCTCACAGGTCTCCAGCCTCCTGACAGTTAATCGTCATCCATACTCCCGACAGTCCCCATTTATGAATGAAGAAAAAGGAGGAAGGGTATTTAGAAATGTTTCTGTGGTTTCTTACATACACTGAGACTGAAGACAACACATCTAGAAGAGAAAGAGTTGTGTTGATTTAGAGATTCATCTCAAACATCCCAATAGCCAGAAATGAATAAAGCCAGGTCTCACAGCCTGCTGGACATGGCAATGGACTGACGTGGTTGAGCTTAAACTGGAGAGGACAGGACAGGCCCATGGGGAGAGATTCAGTTCGAATCAATTTCTTTTTGTTGGTTTTCCAGCTTTTCATTCTTCACTTTGTGTTTTTTTTTTTTTTTTTTTTGAGAGAGGGTTTCTCTGTGTAAAAGCCCTGGCTGTCCTGGAACTCACTCTGTAGACCAGGCTGGCCTTGATCTCACAGAGATCTGCTTGCCTCTGCTTCCCCAGTCCCAGGATTAAAGGTGTGGCCACCACACCTGGCTCACATTTTTCAAATGTAGATCAAAACCCAAAAGTATGGGGAAGATCAGCTCCTCAGTGATTCTTCAACTGCTGATTACAGTGAAGGAGTCATAGGGGGCAGGTCACAAACCTTGTGCGAGCTCACAGATGCTCTGAAGACCACCACAAAGAAACTCCATAAAGGACAAATTCTAGTGGTAGGATTAATCAGACAGGGCAATTTGAAATGGTCAGAAAATCAAGAATATGGAAGACCAGAAAGCCCACTTGCCAATCAACATCTTCATACTCATCCTACCATTTGCCCCAGAATAGGCCAAGATGGTTCAACTGATGCTTCTGTGGCAGCCCCGTGTTCATATTCATGCTGTAGGAACAAGAGCATGCTTCCAATCTCCACTATCCCCCATGTGTTAAAAGCTTAATCTCCAGGGTGGTCCTATTGGGATATGGTAGAATCACTAGGAGGTGATGCCTAGAGAGGTCCTGGGGTCACTGAGGGCATGCCCCTGGAACGGTACCTAGGGATCTGAGCCCCTTTCCTTTTGTTCTCTTTTTCTCCTTGGCTCATGGTACAAGAAGGCTTGCTGTAATTTGTTCCCATCGTGATGTGCTGTTCTATTACAGACTCCAAAGCAATGGATCCAGTAGATCACAAACTAGAACCTCAACACTGCGAGGCAGAACAAACTTCTTATGAGCTTCTTGTCCTGGGTAATTTGTTACAGTGACAGAAAGCTGACTAGGACAACCTAGAACACTAGAAGTGGAACCTAGATCCTCAAAGGTCAGTTCTAGTGCCTTCTAAAGACAGCTGCGTCTATTCTAGAGTTTCTGAAATATGCCTTCAATTCCTGACACGAAGACTGCTCCACGGCACTCTATTGTTTGCTTAAGTTAGTCTTTGTTATAGAAATGTCCTGCTTCAAAGTCACTGGAGGCAGACTTATTTTTAGCACTCAGTATTGTTTAGAATTGGGACCAAGCACACTGATGTCCTTGCAGGGAAACGTAAGCATCTTACACTCTATTGAGTAAAGAGAGTATGTTAGCTTTGTGCCAGATAAAGAAACTTGTGACTTTTCAGACCTTTTCTTGACTTCAAAAGGGTTAATAGTAGATTACAGGCCTGACTTTATAACCCAAAATCTAACCCAGTAGACACTGTAAGTCTGGAAGGGGTCGAGTAGGATGGAAAACAGAGCTCAGTGAGTTCGTCAGAAAGCCAGCTGGATGTGAGCACACTGTTACCCTGAACTTGGGAGGCAGAAACAGGTGGATTTCTGAGTTTGAGGCCAGCAGCCTTGGTCCACAGAGTGAGTTCCAGGACAGCCAAGGCTACACAGACAAACCCTGTCTCGAACCCCACCCCTACCACAAAAAGAAAGCCTATGAACCTATTGCCCGCTCCTCGGTTCATTTCTATTTTCCTAGTACCTCTTTCTGAGGTCTTTCCAAATTTACTTCTTCCATACATTTTGTCATCTGCTTATCAATCAAATCACAGAAGCCCAAAACATCCTCCTGGAAAATCATAGGTGTCTTAGTTAGGGTTTCTATTGCTGTGAAGAGACACCATGATCATGGCAACTCTTATAAAGGAAAGCATTTAATTTGGGCTGGCTTAGTTCATCATCATCATGGTAGGGAGCATGGCAGCACACAGGCAGACATGCTGTTAGAGAAAGAGCTGGGAGTTCTACATCTGAATTGGCAGGCAACAGGAAGCGAGCAAGAGCCACTGGGCCTGGCTGGAGCTTCTGAAACTTCAAAGCCCATCTTCAGTGACACACACTTCCTCCAATGAGGCCACATCTACTCCAACAAAGCCATATGTCCTAATCCTTTTGAATAATGCCACTCCCTATGAGCATATGGGGGACATTTTCATTCAAACCACCACATTAGGTAAGGAAAAAGGGTAGCTAGAAACTGACTTGTCCATTAGACATTAGACAGCATAGTCCAATTCATCCAGCAAATGAGGGAGGTGAGCAGCTTCTCTAGACTCTAGGGGGTAGCAACATTTATACCATCTTTACCATAGCAAAGCACTGTGCTAAGCCTTTGAATACAGGGTCTCACCCCATCCTCCTAGTAACTCTCAGGGGGCAGGTGTTAGCCACATCATCATGTTTCTATGGCAACACAGAGGCTCATTGAGGCCGGTGTCAGGACTAGGATTTCAACCCAGGTTGATACTACAGCCCACAGTTGGAATCTGTTGAATTTGGTATAAAGCTACCTACCCTGAGTGGTACTCAGAGCCCATTTTCTCAGTGTTAACAAGTACCACATAGGAAGGGAGGAAAGAAAGCCGTATGCTTGCTTGTTGTTTTGTTTCCATTCTTGCTTGGCATAAGAGGGCAGGTAGGTATGCACTTTGAGGGGCAGGAAGTGATGTTAGGGTGCAATGTAGTTTTCCAAGCCTGCATCGCCTGAGATGTCACATATGTTAGCAGAGCTGATTCACAGAGGTCCAGGCAGGTAACCAAACTGCTGCAAGAGACTTCTGAAACCAACTGGAGAATGTCACTGCCAAGGCCTGTCATGGCATCTAGTTTCCATCCAGACAGCTGCTGCTCCTTCCGCATCCAGACTCAGTGGCTGAGTTGAGAACACACATGACAGTCTCCCCCGTCTCAACTCAGACTCACAAAGGCATGGGAGGCTGTCCAGGCTTCCTGGGACTCCTGTCCCTCACTTGCTTTGTTTCTTCCCAGCATTCTTCTGCTTATATTTGGAGCACCGGCTTCAACCAGAATAAACTCTCTGGGTGTGTGTGTGTGTGTGTGTGTGTGTGTGTGTGTGTGTGTGTGAACAAGGTGACATCATTACAAGCACAGAGAGGTGGAAGGAAATGGAATAAGCAGGACACTTGATTTTGCTGACTTTTGCTTTCAGGGTCCCAGGCTTGTGCAGGCAAGATGGAATTTGCAAGCAGACACTGGATGATCCTAGGTGCCGACTTTGGCAGAGGAGGCTAAGTTTGCCAGGAGCAAAGACAGAGTGAGGGCAACAGGCTATCCTGAAAGCAGACCACAGCATTCCGGGGCAGGAAGTGCAGAAAGCCCCAGGGCCTGACATCTCACTACTGTGCAGAAGTTAGGCTCTTCGATGCTATCTCAAGATGGTGCTAGTTCCGGTTCCCCCTCCTACCACGAGTCTAGTGGCCTGGGTAAAACTGAGTTAATATCCAGCAGAAGGAAAATTGACAGTACCTGGTGTCCAAAGAGCTTCTGGTTAAAACTTAGGGAAACGGAAGGGCCAGCACTGGGGTACCGGTTCACTTGCAGACAATTCCCCTGTGGCTAGTGCGAAGCATTCTTTAATAGTGACCAGTCTGAAGAGAGGTGTCTGTACAGACAAGCAGTCTTTTTATAGCTAGCCACTTCATTGCTTAGTTACTCTAAGAGTGCCTTAAGGTCAATCTGAGCTGTCATGTCTTTTGACAAGTAAGTGTATAAAAGCCATGTTGCCTAACAAATTTGAGCCATGGGTTTAATTTATCGTCTTGACTCTTCTCTACCCTACCCCCCAGATGGAAAGAATAAAAGGGATGTGCAGAGTAATAAAGATTCAATTCCTATTTTTCATCTTGTCTTTGATACAGTCGGAGTTTGTGTTTCTGTAATGGGAGGTGTGTCAGTCACTTTCCTCGTTTCTGCAGCAAAACAGCTGAGGAGTGCAGCTTAGGAAGGAAGGTTATCTTGGCTCACAGTTCTAGAGTACAACCCGTCAGACAGCGGCAACAGAAGCTGAGGTTACAGGTTATATTGTATCCACAGCCAGGAAGCAGAGAGAGAGAGACATGCTGGCACTCAGCTCCCACCCCCACCCCCGTTATTCAGTCCAAGACTCCAGCTTGTGGAGTGGAGCTGCCTAAATTAATGGTGGGTCTTCTCACTTCAACATTTCTAGAAAAACCTAATGTGTAGAAGTGTCCTTCTTAAGATCCTCCATCTTGGAGAAAAATTCTTTTAAGATATGGACTACAAAAAGGGGGTTAAACAACGGGATATTTTAAGACAGGGTGTTTACTTACAAAGAGGTGAAACATCAGGATAGTCTAAGAGGAAAATGAATGTACTCCGTCCTGCACGAACGATTGTTAGATTTTGAAAACTAGTTAAGACAGGAAGTAAAGAACTCCAAACAACTTCAGGAAGTCCCTGAAACAGATCAGATTCACTAGGTGTCCCCTTCTCCAACAGTACATAAGCAATAAAAACTGCTGAGAAAACTCTCAGTTTCCAAGCCCAGCCTTGAAGAAGCAGAGACCAGCTGAACTGCCCAGAAGCAACCAAGACCAACAGAGCCACCTGGAAAGGACATTCCAACTTAGTGAGCTGCCTGCAGGCTGTGCAGTGTGTTCCAGGTCTCCGGCTTTGGTGTGCTGGAATGGGCTTTGGCAATACAGCTGCCTTTGAGTCATTTTCTGCTTCTGTACATAACCCCTGACCCATATTCCTACAAATAACCCAAATAAAACTCTTTGGTTCACCAAGCTGGGCTCCCTGTCTGGGAGGAATAAATGGTCACACTCAGGAATAGTGTCTCACAACAACATCCTCACAGATCTGCCCAGCAGTTTGTCTCCTCAGCAGTTCTAGAACTTTCCAGGTAGGAAACCATAGCAGGTAGAAAATGGATGTCTCTGGAATGTCAGCCTACCTGCCCCAATGTATTTTTCCTCATGCCACGAGAAAGCCTCACATGGGCTGACCTCCCCACTCTCTTCCTTCTCTGGTCCAGTCTTTGCTCTCCTGGACGCAGGTCATGCTCTTCTTACCAGGCTTGCTGACTCGGCCCATTTAGCTCCACATTGCTTATTCAAATTGATTGTTACCTCCCTGGACCTGGCCAGAGCCAAGCCCGGCAGGTCTAGCTCTACCAAATGGTTCCCGGCATCTTTTTATCCCTGGTTTGGTCCAGTTTCCTACCATGTGGATGACAGTAGACACAATCCCTCCTGTGACAGGGCCACTGCCAACTGAGTAATTGTTCTATTTGATTGTGGTCTGTTTGTACATGCAGTATTTAGTGAGGCGTTACCACAAACCGGGCCCTGTCAAAAGGGACAAACCTATGTCTTCGTTATTAAGGGACTGTTGACCTAGCAAGTCATTGCTTCTTACATTTGCTGGGCATGGGGTCACCAGAAGGTATTGTCAAAATTTGGTTTCTTTCCTTGTAAATATTCCGAGGTGGGGGCTTCACAGCATATTTTTTAACAATCTTCCCATTGGTCGCAATGTATCACACTTGAAGTAGACAGTAAGTAGGCAATTGCATGGGTGGGTGGAGAGAGGTGAGTGTGGCCACACAAGCCCCTCAATTTTGGCAAGGGAGGCTATAGCTGAGAACAAAAGGATGAGCAAGGGCTGGTCGGAACTGAATGATTCTGTCTGTTTGGAGACATGAAGAGTAGCAGAGGCAAAAGATAAACAAAGTGAAAACATTGTTTCCATTCACCTAAGTCCCCAAACTTGAACTGAAGGAAGCATTTTGCGATAATTTGCTGGCGTGACTTAGTGACAGGAGAATGACAATGTAATAGAGATGATGGCCACAGAGCGCATCCAAAAGAGCTGGCTCTTGGGCACCAGGGTTCTCAGTAACGTCAAAGGCTCCCGTGCCCGTCTCCTTCCTCCTTAGTTCAATGCGGTAAACTCAAGGAGACCGTGGAAGCTAGGACCACGGTCATCAGTGCAGATAAAGAACTGCGTGGCTGCTTGCACTCTGACACTGACTCAAGTCCTGGGAGCTTTGCCAAAATGGGAAACAGCAGAAAGGCTTAGGAATATCAGGGCTGGGTCCTCTGTCCCTTCATGGGACGAGACAGTATGAATTAAATTTAAGTATATCAGATGAAGGAAATGAAATGTGATATTCCGTTCACTTTCAGACTTTTGTCTTGATTCACATATGTATCAGGAACTCAAAGTGGTAACATCTGTACAGGACAGTCATGATCTTTAGGCGACACCAGCATTAAATCTGGGTTGTGGATGCTGTGACACACGGGAAAAAGCCCAGATCTCAATGCCAATCAGGCTTGGTAGTGCTTGATTGCAATCCCAGTAGTCAGGAAGCTGAGGGAGGAGGATTGTGGGTGCTACACTATCATTGGCTACATAAAGAGTTCCAGGCCAGCCTGAGCTACATAGTGAGACCTTATCTCAAAAATCAAGCTAGGGGGTGGAGAGATTGCTCATTGGGCTAGGATGTTTAATACACAAGCATGGGGACCTAAGTTTGGATCCCAGTACCAATGTAAGAAGCCTGGTGTGAGCATGCAGGTGTCTGTGACCCCAGCACTATGGGGGATTAAGACAAGATGATCACTGGGGACTTGTTGCCTGCTTGCCTAGCTCCAGGTTCAGTGAGAGACCCTGTGTTAAGGGAATAAAATTGTGAGAAATAGCACATCATTTTCTCCTCTGGCCTTCGCACAAATATGTATTATACTGCAGACACAGGTGAGAATATAACACATACATTATACTCACACACATTCATATTCTCTCTCTCTCTCTCTCTCTCTCTCTCTCTCTCTCTCTCTCTCTCTCTCTCTCTCTCCACATACACACACACACACACACACACACACACACACACACAGACACCCCAAACCAAAGTAAATTAAACCTCAATAATTGGTATGGTTTACAACTCTCAAGACAACTCAAGGTGAATTATTTGAAAAGTCTAATTAAATTAAGGTAGTCAAAGTATTAATACAAGCCACCCTTAGCCCCATATAGACATAGGCCCACGGAGGAAGATGGAGAGTCGTATCTCATAGCTGACATCAGCTGAAATCTAACATTGCAAGGAAGCATCAGAACCAGGGCAGACTGTCCTAATAGTATTCTAATCACAGAGTAATTCAGACTGAGAAGCTGGTAGGAAAAACATCTTAAGGCCATTAAACAGAGTCAGTTCCTAGAAACTAAACACCATTCATTTTCTTGGTTTGCTACGGCACTTGGTTAGTAGCAACAGGAAGAGTCTGGGCTTGGCACTGGAGAGTTAGGACCTGGGGAAGGAAGCGTGGGATTCTATGGCTGTTGCATGGTGGGAAGCATAAGGCAGCCTACTGATGGCTCTCTGGGAAGGTACTCAGTTCGAGGTCATGAACTCGAAGCTTCATAATACAGACTCCAACGTGATCACTCCGGATCCAGAACTCTTTCCAGGGAAAAAACACCAAGGCCTTCCTTCTCTGAGGATTATAGTGAACTCAGGAGTTAGGGAAGCTAGGCATGTGCCGAGGGTCAGGTCTAAGATGGCCTGAAGCAGGACTATTGTAGCCTGCTGCCCAGTAGTGACCCCAAAAAGGCTCTCTGGAGCTTTTAGTTCTAACAGTTTGCCGAAAAGTCCCTGAGGGTGTCAATAATCTAGTCACAGCTTCCCAGAGCTGGTACTTAAACTTACCAGCCCTTTTCACCTCTCTGGATTTAAGGAGACAGGGGTATTTCATGAACATCCACGTCCTCTGTCAGGTACACCTTCTCACAACGGAAGTCAGAATGGCAAGCCTTCTGAGGCTAGCACCCGACTTCCCAGCCCACCCTTCCTGTGCTGCAAGGTCTCTGGCAGCTTCTCAGCCTCCTGGACTTGCAACCAAGAAAGCAGGCCCCAGAGGAAGGTGCCTTTGGCGCCTTGGATTTCAGACCACGCTCCTGTAAGCTGGAGGAGCGAGCCTCTGCAGTGAGGAAGGCTACCTTTCAGAATCATGGTGGGTGTGTGGAACGCACCCCACAACATACATCGGCCAAAGCTATTTACTTGCTTTATTTTAGATCCTACGTCCTTTTCAGTTGCTATTTGAAAATTAAAAAAAAAAAAAAAAAAAAAAAGCAAACAGGCTTGGAAACACGGAAACAGTATATCTCCATCTGTCCCATCGTACCATATTTTTTTTTTTGCAGTTAAAAAAAATGACTGACAAGTTGAGGCTGAGGTGAAGGCAGAACTGTGTGTCCAGGTGGAATTCAAAGGAGATGGAACATTCCAAAGCGGTCATTGTGAAACACGAAAGCTTGCTCAGCCACTTTTCTTGCCCGGAGAGAATTTTTGTGGTTGTTAAGCATTTTCTGTGAACACGGGCTTAGCTCCCGGTTCTTACCATGGCAAAGCTCACCTTCTGAACTCTCCCCTTCACACCATTAACCTCGGGAGTTCTGCTGCAGTTTGTTAAAGGCTTTCCAGACTGCCAGTAAAAACAGAATTTCCCGGTAATGGATCAGATTTCACCTGACCCTCTTAAACCCCAACAAACTGGCTCCTGCTAATTTAGTCATTCCTAAAAAAGGTTCCTCCAGTTGGGCACAGCTGAGATTTTTGTAAAAAAAAAAAAAAAAAAAAAAAAAGTAGAAAAATTGACTTCTGGGACCGGGAAAAATTCTATTTTTTTTTTAAAGGGAGAAATTTTTTATTTAAAAAAAAATGCTTTTTTACCCTTGCAAGGCCATTCTCTATCTATTCTCCAGGGAGGTGATGCTAGTTCACCCTAAGATTTAAAAATACACAAACAAACCCCATGAGTCACATTCAAAGAATCAAAAGTTAAACAAACAGCATTATTTGTCTCACTTAACTAGAGATGTTACATGCGGGCTTATTTTGGTGTTAAATCACATTCCCAACTTCCAAGTTTGTCTAAGGCTTAAGTACCAAAGTTGAAAGGACAGCAAGGAAAATAAATGGGGACTGAGACAGATGAATCCCCTTGGGCTTCACAAGTTTCAGAGGGGATCCCAGGCCATCAAGAAAGAGGAGAGCTTTAAACTCTTTCTGGAAAAACAGGGCGTCTCGTGGGAAGGCCAGCTTGACCTCAAGTGACAACAGGAGCTAACTACTACAGATAGAACATCAGGCCACCAATAAATCTGTCCCAGAGAGCAAAGCACAGGACAGGTGGGGTCACTTGCCCTGCCCCTTCTCACCCCGTCTTCTCCTGGTCTCTCTCTCCTCTGCTTTTAGAGTTGTGGGATCTGGTGCCTGGGGAGGTGTGAGGCTGGGAATCTAGAGGATTCTGAAATGCAAAGCTCTAGAGAGAGCCCCAGAGGGAGAAGAGAACATTCTTTCCTGAATGACACCAAGCAGATTTAACTAAATTTATTCCTACAGAAGAGGTCAGTAAAGTCATGCTTTTCCCATTAAAAGCTGTACACAACCAGTCAACATCACACACAATCCCATGTACCCAGAGATCCCAGGCATGCTCAATGCCGCTGCCGCCCCACACTCCCAGCAGATGAGCTGACAGTGCGGGCATCACAGGGCAGTGTGGGTCAGAGTCCAGCCAAACGCACTTCTGAGGGCTCCGGAAAATGAAAAGCAGCTTGGAAACAAAGGTAATATCCATTAATATCCATTAGGAATGTGCTTCAGAAAAGCAAACGACATCAGACAACCAGCCACCACTTCCAGAGAAATAAAGCGGGAGTGGTGCAGAGAAGAGAGAAATTAATTAAAGAGAAGAAGGCAACCTGTTATTAGCGGGGTCAAAGAAAAGCGTGGGCAATCCAAGGTTTCACTCCAGTCGTTAATGTAAAATACTGTGAACAACCAGCCAGAGAGGCGCGCTCTTACAACTCTATAACCTGCCTGTCTCCCTCCCTTCGCTCCTCTGCTCCCCACCCCCACCCCGGACTTCTTTCTTCCCATCTCTTCCTCTTCTCCTCCCAACCCCCTTTCACTGAGTGTCTCTCCTGTGTGGCAGAGACAGTAACAACTCCATTGCAGGGTCATTGTCATATGGCATGTTAGAATAATCTGCAAAATTAAAAGTCTAATTAGTATTGCCATATTGGCAAAGCTTTTATTTTCTATTTATTTATTTATTTATTCATTCATTCATTCATTCATTCATTCATTTGTTTGTTTGTTTGTTGTGTGTGCACGTGTGCAAACACATGTGCTCCACAGCATGCCTGTAGAGGTCAGAAGACAACTTTCAAGAGTTACTTCTCCTCCATCGTGTAGCTCCTGGGAACTGAACTCAGATTGTCAGGCAGCAAGTGCCTTTACATGCCGAACTATCTTGCCTGCCCAAGCATTTATTTGTATCCACCCCCCACCCCCCTTTTTGAGAGGATGATGTCCATGAGGAGCACTTCAGCAAGGCCTCACCCAGTATTCATCACAAGGTAACCATCAATATGTCTCTTGAAACTAAACCGAGTCTCAGCCAGGAACTAAACCACAGGGTTCCGCCCCTTAACCCAGGTCTCACACTCAGAGCAGGTGCAGTCACTGGCAAGCTTCCTCTGTAGTGGAATGCCGGAACTGCATGGACTCTGTGGTTCTTTTCTCATCCCTTTTTCTCCAAAAACAGTTTGGGAAAAGGAGATTCATGTGAGATTTCAAGTCACAGCTCCACATTATCCAGTATCCCGGAGTGGATCAGTGCCTTTTTGCCTCTTCAGAAAAGTGTAGAAGTGTGTGGAGTGGGGAAGGGTGTTGGGGGCACAAACTTAAGACTCCAAGAAGGAAGTAAAACAGCAATGGGAAAACCAAGCTATTTTTCCAAGTCTACTGAAAACAAAAATTACTCCCCAAGTACATGACATTCTCAATTTCTGGAACACAGAGAAGATGTCAGAGCAGATTTAGAAAGACTTTTCTCTTTTAGAATACTGTCTTTCCTTTAGAAAAAGTAGCATTTTCCTTTAAAAAATATTTTTAATCCAATTTTTGGTTTTCAACTAAGCATCTCCAAAGTTTTCAATCAGAAACCGTTCTGTTCCCATCCATCTCTTCCAGCTCCAAACACATTTTCTACCCATGTCAGGCCTGAGTGATAGCTAGCTAGACTGCCTCCACTTACCTTCAGCAGCAAGATGATTTTACGCACAGTCTACATCACAGTCAGATGTTCAGTGGATACAGGGATGTAAAACGCAACACAGACATCAGGAATGTGAGGGCTGGGGAGATGGCACAGTGGGAAAGAACACTTGAGTTTTGATTTCTAGTACCCATGTAAACAACCAGGCATGAAACCCCAGTGCTGGCGGTGGGGGTGGGGAGACAGGAGGATCGCTGGAGCTTGCTTGCTAGCAGCCTAACTCCAGGTGCAGTGAGAGACCCTTTCCTAAGGTAATAAAGTAGAGAGTGACGGAGCAAGACACACTCTTCTGGCCTCTGCTCTTACTGCACACACATGTGTGCATACACCACACACACACACACACACACACACACACACACACACACAGAGAGAGAGAGAGAGAGAGAGAGAGAGAGAGAGAGAGAGAGAGAGAGAGAGAGAGAGAGAGAGAGACCTTTCTGCAATAAGCCGGCCCCATGCTTTCCACCTCTACCTTAAGTGAGAATTATGTCCCCCTATCCTTCACAGAACCATGGATACTAAGTGAGCCTGCAGAACACCACCCCTACCCTTTAAGCTAATCAAGTCATAAAGAATTCCCAGAAGCAAACAGCGAAGGGAAGTAACACGCTGAACTGTTAAGACCTTCAGCGTCTGTGATTTACGGATGAGAATGGAGCCTTTCTGTGCACCCTGAAGGAACATGGGAGTTGTAATTTACGGTTTCGGGGCTGCAAGCTATAGCAGCAAACTGGCTAAGCTGCCGAATCACTGTCAGGCTAACCTTTGCACGGTCTGAGGAGGGCAAGCGGACTTTTCTCTGCAAATCAGAGTTCTCCACTAACCCCAGGCTCTTCTGGTGGAAGGACAGAGAAAGAGCCACATGGACCAACAGGAGCTAATGTAGATGGTTAGAAATACACAAGAAGCCGGGACTGCAGCCCCAGATCTGAGAGAGATGGAAAACTACTGGAAAGCCAAAGCTCGGGGTCAAATTTTAATGTCTTTGCAGATGCCTGGCAGCCCTGTGTCATCTTCTGCAGACGACTTTCCTGTTCTGAAAACAGAGAGAGAAATTCTAGCCAGACTCTGATGGACTATTAATTGGACCAGACCATCTCAAGAGGGAAATGCTCCCTTCCATCTCTTCAAACAGTTCGGTGCCCTTCTCAGGGTTTTGTGCTGTTGTCTGACTTGATCTATCAACACCTTGCTCTCTACGGCACATTCTTCTTTTGCCTTGTATGACACCACACTTTATTGGTTTCTTGTTAGGTCTTTGACTCCATCCAGACCCCCTTACAAATGACTCCGCCTTCTCTACTCCACCATTAAATGTGCAGTCCCTAAGAGTTCTGTTCTAGACTCTCTCTTTTATAAAGTGTATTTTAATTGAAATAGAATTACAACCCTTTCCCCACTCCTTTTCCTCTCCCCAGCCCCTCCCAGCTACCTTCCCTCTAATACCTCCCCTTCCTCACACCAAGTTGCTAGTCTCTTTTGCTTTGATTAGCATTGTTACATACGATAATAATGTATGCATGTGCACACACACACACACACACACACAACCTGCTGAACCACAAAATCCTTCCTCCCTAATTCTCAGCAGTAAGAAAAGAAAGCAACTGCTCAGGATGGAAACCTAGAGTTACCTATTACTCCTCCTGTGACCTCAATATTCTTCATTCCTTTCCTAACTTAGCCTCCTTATCCTGTCTCAGCCACATGATTTCTCCATACTGGAGATCAGACTCTTTCTCCGTCTTACCTGGACCACTGCAATGGACTCTTAGCACTAAGGCCGGAATTCCAAAACATGACTGTAGGAGATGCCCACCCCGTATATGCCTTTTGGAGCAGAGAAATTGACATCTGTAACGATAACCCCATGTGTGAGGGAGTCTCTCTCTACACCAGGAAGACGAAGTGAATGCAGCTTGCAGTGAGAACTGTGGGAAGAACCTTACCCCAGTTGCTCTGCTTTTCATGGCTCCTCCACAGTTTTTAATCTTTGTTTTAGCCGATAACAGCGCTTAAACCTGAAGGATAAACTCTTCTTCTTGGGGATTTCTGTGTTTCGCCCTTGTGTTATATGAGGAACACTTGATAATAAACTGAGTTTGATTTGCACTTGTTCATCTGGCTTTTCTTCTCGGGAGTTCCGATTAAGAACTATAATAGGTTTATTTTTATCTCCCTTGCCCTGGTCTCCGCTTCCCTCCTTCTCCTCCCAGTCCGTGCACAGAGCAATCCATTCAAAGTCAAGGCTTCTCTTGCACGTCCCTGCTCCTAGGACTGCAGACCATAGCTCAGGCTTCTTGCTAGGCCCCCTGCCATCCCCCACCACATCCAGTCTGGCGGGGACTGTGAGGCCCCGGCCCCTCTCTGGACTCTTCCTACCTCTTCTGCCTCTCCCACGTGGCTCTTAAGGATGTTTTGTCAGTTTTTCAAAGACGCTCTGCTCTTCTCACTTCAGGCCTTTGCACATGTGCCTCTTGATTTGCCCAGAATCCCACTTTCCCTCCTGTTTACCTAAATCATCACTTCTGAGGAGGTGCCCCTCTCCAACACTTTGTGTGTGTGTGTGTGTGTGTGTGTGTGTGTGTGTGTGTGTGTGTGTGAGAGAGAGAGAGAGAGAGAGAGAGAGAGAGAGAGAGAGAGAGAGAGAGAGAGAGAGAGTGATTGTGGGTATATCTGTATATTTCCTCTGCCAAACTTCTCCACTTGCATTTATGTTCATTTGTCACCTTGCACAAAGCACGTGGAACACGTAGCAGGCAGCACGCCTGTGTGGTCGGGGTTGCCTGACTGAGAAGCTGTTACTTGTTGTACAATAATAACTTCAGAGGGCTAGTTAAACGTCAGCAGATGTGTTTTACATGTGGCAGTGGTAAACAAAGTCAACGTGCCTTCTCATGGAACCTGCAGTCCTATGGTGGAGTGAGATATCCCAAAGGGAAGGAAGCTTTTTGAGTGCAAGAATGTCTCCTTTTCAGTGCTGAGAGAAACACACAGGAGCCTGCTCAAGAAGGAAGGGTTCAGTAGGCCAGGACAAGGGCTTAGGATTTTATTATAGCTGCAATGGGAATACACTAAGGGTTTTTTGTTTGTTTGCTTTATCAGAGAATTCATTTGATCTGATTATGCGTTAAAAATAATTATTGGCTATGTGGAAAACTGACCAATGAGTTGTGCCCCTCTTGGCACTAAGACCCCTTAGAATCTCAAAGACATTTAATAGGAAAGTCAATGGATCTGACATTGAAAACCTCGCCTGTATCAAGGCATCCCCGCACTTTAGTCCCTCTTGGTATTTTCAAGCTACTGACAGCAACAGGTCTCCTTTCCCATCTTTACCAGACAGTAAAAGAGCCACGACTAGTTTCAACTTTATTTCTTTATATGTAATCTATGTATCGGGGTTCAAAGAATATCATAGATGTGATCCATTTCACAGATATGTAAAAGAAAGAAACCCAACAGGCTATTTCTGAAAACTCCCTTCCTTGCTACGTAGTGCATAACACTGTCACCAGAGCTCTGCAATCTGAAAGTCCCTGGGGCCCCTTACACCTGTCACACTCATTATTCATGAGCAGTGAGCTATTCAAGGAAGTTAGAGTCATCCTCGGGTCACATCTGCTTGTTTACATTTAACATTACACTGTCTTACATTTAACTCATATATTACATTATCATTTATCTCCAAGGAAAGAAAAGGGCTCTCAGGTTTGCTGTTTGTTTTACTAATGCCATTATAAATATATTGGGGTGTCTTAGTCTAGAACCTTCTTCAGGTAAACAGCTGCTGCTGCTGTATAGGAGAGGTTTCCATGGGAGGCAATAAGGACTCCTGACAGATCCAAGAGGATGAGGCGGGTGTAGGGGCCATCTTGATGGGAAGCGACTGAGGGAGCCAGAGTCCATGGGCAGAGTGCTGAGGCAGGAGAACAGGGCTTGGCTGGTAGTCAGCATGGAGGGTCTAGCAGTGAGAGGAGGGAAGAGACCGGGTCATGGGTCTAGACACCAAGAGTAAGGCTCCCCAACCAGGCAAACCTTTGATATCCTTAATGTGCCTGTTATTGGGTCATTTACAGAGCTCATTTTGATAATGTCTCCTTGTCATCTTGCCTGGAAAAGGCTACAGTAGTCCCTGTTTAGTTCCCGTTTCTCATGAGCCAGCAGAGTGCCATAGCAACCTCTCACCATCCAGCTGCTAGATGACACCCGCCAGAAGTCAGTCTCAAGACTCACTGTTGGCTGTGCAGCCCTACCCCAGGCTATCCTAAAAGTCAACACAGCACGAAGCTAAAAATGCTTTCCCAAAGTAAGAGGGGACCAAGAAGTCACCTTAGCACGAAAGCAAGAGACTGACCCTGCCTGTCTGCAGGGACTTTGGGCTTCCAGGGTCTATTTCTGGAGGCCTCAATGAATGATCAATGTCTACAGCTTCTGACAGGGGAGAAGCCCACAGCAGTGGCTCAGGAGAACTACAATCCTGTAAATATCATTGCTGATACCAGCTGGTAAACATCACACATTTTCTACATGCAAAACTCTACGATATACTAAGACTTGGAGCTACCTAAGGAAACAGTTGACAGATTTGAGCAGTCAAAACAAAGGCAGACTGAGACACTGAGACGGGACATTGGGCTGAGGGCTAAAGTCAGAGGCATTGAGTTTTATCAGTGCTCTCAACTAAGAAGCCACCAGCATAATGTGTAGCTAGCCGGCACATCCTTATTGCTTTTAAAGTTATTTTCCTTATTTTCTTCCTAGCCAGTGAGATTTTTATCTTTAAAAGACATCCCCCCCACACCATCAACCTCAGCACATGCACAGTTATTGAACCATCTGTCTTGCCTTATTTAGTGGGAGTTTACATCGTTGTCAGAGGCCTTCTAGGTTCATCAGAGCCTGAGTAAAAATCCGTGTATGCAAGAAAAGCAAGAATGCCAAGTCATGACAAGGAATCTCTTACTTTACCCATGCAAGGTTTCTTGTTCAAGGGCCCTGTGTTCAGTGAGACACTAACCCTGCTTCTCAAATTATCCTTTCTTCTTACAGTGTTCATGCTACTGCCCCTTGCATGTAGTCTGTGCATACATTTATGTCTGAGTACTATACAAAGGCATGCAAGTGCATGTCAAAAATACTCATATCCCAGATGTCCCTGGGAGAGTGAAAAAACCCTAAGAGTGTTGGGCATTGTGACCCATGCCTGGAATTCCAACGTTCATGAGGCTGACAGGAAGATGATGAGTTCAGTCCAACCTGGACTATATCACAAGTTCAAGTCCAGTTTAGGGCACATGGTGAGACTCTGTCTCAAAACAGAAGTGACAAAACAAAATCCAATCAGCCAAATAAAAAATCCCCAGGGGGGTCTGAAAAACCCTCTTCAGACCTTTAAAATCTCCTGAGCCTCACTCAGTGTTTTCATTTGGAAAATAGGCAAAAATCTATTTTTCTTAAAATGTTGGGTGGGGGGAAAGTCAGTGAGCATTGTACAACATCGAACCCGTAATATGAACTCAAGGGATGGTAAAACATCATTACTATGACAACTGGATAAAACGAAAGTTAACATAATCGTCTTAGCAAGACAAATATAAGATAGGCCTCTGACACTAGCCATCAAAACCCCTTTAATCAACAGAAGAGGTTCTATAAACCCCATTCAGAAGTCTGTTTGGAGGAAGACTCCTCTCTGTCTGTCTGCAATATAAAGCAATGCAGCCATGTCTGTCTAATGCTGAGAGTGTCTCTGTTCACAGGGCCTGGTTAATGCTGAATTAAACTATCTGTGCTGATGGAGAGAGCAAGGTCGCAGTTAATCCCATAAGGCAAATGCTGTGCTTTCTAAGTCTTTCTTTTTTTTTCCCATAATAGCTAACTTACAGGCTTACCCTGATCTTGGCTGATGTTTGACATTCTACAAGAGTATGTGTTGCTCAACAATGAGAGACTCATGACTTCACTGACCCAGATAGAAAGCTATCAGGAATGTAAATACATATTGCATCAAATTTGCAAGATGAATAACAGTGGTGGTCTCTAATGTACTCTCTAATGTATAGTACAGTAATTACATCACAGTAATGCTATTTAAATTTTAATATGCTTCCAACATGGACATCAAGTACCAGCAATTAGTGTCTAGTCTGGACTTCTTGGCTCATTAGGTTAGTATGGATATGGTAAAAAAGAAATCATAGAACTCATATTTTTTCAGAGGCTAATTAGCATCTTTCTTTTGGTGGTCCAAAAAATGGTCTGTGGTAGGGAGACACCATGATTACAGAGGTAAAAAGATGTCAGTATGGTTGAGTAAGTACCACACAATGTACATCCAAAAACAGTGTTTTTTAGTTGGTTTAGATTATCAGCATGAAGCACTAATGTCACTGTTTAGTCTAAGACACTGTGAGATTCTCAATAAAATCTTAATTTTTATTCACTCTGTAAGTACTGTCAAGTGTATACGGGGCAGGGCAGAAGACTGCCTCGCTCACTTTATATCCAGCTGGGACTGATAAAGTTGTGATCCTGGGAGAGCCTTTATGGATTTTATGCAGGAAGTTTTCAAGTTCAGGATCGTTTCCCTCCTTCCTTCCTCCCATTGTTTTTTCTTTTTTATTCTTGAAACAGGGTCTCATGAGGCCACAGCTGGCCCAAACCTGCTCTGCAGCCTAGGAAGACCTTGTGCTCTTGACCCTCGTGCCTCTATCTCCTAAGAGCTGGGATGACAGGCCTGTGCCACCACAGGCTTAGCTCAGGACAGCTTTCTGTCTGAGTTGAAAAGGTCCTGCTTCTTCTTAAGTGGATCCTTGAGGGTCCTTTCAGAGTCAAATTCCCCCTTTTCCCACTACATATTTGTGGTAGCCCTGCCTCAGAAAAACAGTATATCATGACAGACAGGACGACAGAAGCAGACAGGAAAAGCAGACATGAAAGACTTAGAGTAAGTTAAAATACTGCAACTCTTACAGATTAAAAGAAGGTTTTGGGGGAAAGTAAACTTTTTTTTTCATTAAAAAGCATTATTTATAGTGTGTTACTATGCATATAATGGGCTTACTATTTGTAATGCATTAATGTTTTATTTCTAAACTTTTAAATTTTAACTTCTAATATGACAATTAATAAATACATATGTGTTGGTTAATATTTCTCAACTGGACCCAAATCTAGACATACACGGGAAGAGGGGATCTCAACTGAGAATTATCTCCATCAGACTGAGTGTAGGCATGTCTGTGGGGCATTTTCTTGATTAATGGTTGATGTGGGAGAGCCCAGCCCACTGTGGGTAGTGCCACCCCTGGGCAGGTGGTCCTGGACTGTGGAAGAAAAGAAGCTGAACAAGCCACCAATGGCATCCGTGTCCCCCCACAGTGGTCTCTGCCTCTGACTACTTTGGCTTCCCTGACGATGGATTGTGTAGTCTGTAAGCCAGATAAACACTTTCTTCCACCAAGTTACTTTCGGTCATCCTGTTTCTCACAGCCGTAGTAAGCAAGCCAGGACAACACAGAACCCACATAAATATTTTAAGGATTTCCAATTGCTTTTGAATGTATAAAGACATTTTGAGACAAAAAAATTGAGAGCTAATGTTCTGAGCCTATCTCATTTAATTTTAAGTGTGTGTGAGTGTTAAGATACATGTGTGTTGCAGCATCCATGGAGATGCCAGAGGCCAACTTTCAAGAGTTAGTTCTCTCGTTCCACCATAGTTTCTGGGGACTGAACTCAGGTTGCCAGGCTTGTACTGCAAGAGCTTTTATCCACTAGCATCTCACCAGTCAGCTGCCTCCCTCCCTGCCTCTCTGCCTCCCTCCCTCCCTGCCTGCCTGCCTCCCTTCTGAAGCATCACTCTACTGCTGAGGCTGGCCTCCAACTTGTGGGCATCCTCCTCAGCCTCTGGAAGGCTGAGATTACAGGTGTGCACCACCATGCCAAGAACCTCATTGAAATTTATAAAAATTCCGATTCCCTTGTCTCCTCTCTTCAGATGTTACTGCCACCTAAAATGCTACCATGTATCATGTCTTCTCTATATGCCAGTCATGTGCCTGTCTGCTCCAGATCTCGATCCTTCCTCTGCAAAATATGTTTTCCAAGACTCCTTGTCAAGGACAATGGGAGCCATGTGCTGGACACAGGAGGACATCCAGTCCTCCCACACCTCCTGCTCTGGGCTCAAGAAATACAGCACTTTCTCCTTGGTTCCACATCCTGCCGAATGGGCCTGCAGTGTGGTATCTGCCAGGCTGATGACACTTGTAGCTGCAGTGATAATCTCTTGCCTGTGTCAACCTACTGGAAGTGGTTGGTGGCTTCCTGTTCCTTTTGTCCAGGAGTTTCAACTTCTTAGTGTAATTGTTATGTCTCCACACCTTTGCATGCATTCTCCAAGTGAATATTTTTTTTTACTATACTCTCTGGTGAGGGGTCTCCTCTCATGCCTGAAATGTAAGCTTTTTACGAAGTCATGATATGATGGCTGTTCTTGATTATTAACTTGACTACATCTGTAATTAACTAAAATTAAAAAAAAAAAATGGAAGGCACTCCTGTGAGGGATTGTTGCTTAATTTGAAGTAGGAAGATCTACTTCTAATCTGGATTAGACACATGCCTTTAATCTGGGCCACACCTTCTGCTGGAAGCCTATATAAGGACATAGAAGGAAGCTTTTGCTCTTTGCCTGCTTGCCCTTGCCTTGGTAGTAAGTCCATTCCTTCACTGGCATTAAACTTCTCCAGGATTCTAGCTTCTTCTGAAGACCAGCTGAGATATCCAGCCAGTAGACCGAGCAATTTCTGGATTCTTGGACTTTCCATTCGTAACCAACCATTGTTGGACTAGCTGGACCACAGCCTGCAAGTCATTCTAATAAATCCCCTTTATATGTGTGTGCATACACATATGTATATATAATTGTATGTGTATGTATACACACACACATATTCATTCTGTAAGTCCTGTTTCTCTAGAGAACCCTGACTAACACAGGGAATTTCCCGGTCTACAATTCATTTTACTCATAAAACTAACAGATGTTAGTGTCATTATTATACATATGTAAAAACTGAGGCTCGGGGAGAATTAGCTTGTCCCACAGAAGTGGGTCTCAGACTCTACCTTGAGTCAGAATTACCTGGAAAACTTCAAGACACAGACTTTTGGACTACCTCCAAATTTCTGACTCAAGAATTCTAGGGTAAGGCATAACCTGCATTTCTCGAAAGTTCATAGGCAAAGCTGATGCCGCTGGTCTGGGGAGCCTGCTGAGGAGCCCTGTCCTCGATAGTCTATGTCGGTGGGCAGCAGGGCCCACCCTATGTCAGATCTTCCCACTGCACTTTATAGCAGAGGAGTGCTTGAGGAGCTCAGGGGTGGACCAACAGCCCTGAAACGGCCACATATAACTCACTCGGAGATCGGAGTCCAGACATGTGCCCCATCACTCCTCCAGTTCTCTCCCATGGTTTGCAAGTTTTTGATTCCAATACTCTCTTCTTTTGCTAGTCTAACACTGAACCTCCTCAAGCTTTAAAGACGTGCCATGATCTGATAAAGAATTTATCAGGGTGAGAGGGCCACAGACAGACCCAACTGTATCTGTCGTGTTTATTTTACAGATTTTCATCCTTTGGCCTTCTTACTAAGTAGTTTAAGTTAGTCCAGCCAGGCATGCTCAGTCCTCAGTGTCCATTCTCTTGATAATCTGTTCTAATATACACCTCCTTAGTTACGTCAAGGACTAGACACTAAGACTCCAAGACTTACCATCTGGGTCTTTGATAAGAAAATGACATTTCAGTTTGGCTTTAGTATATACTTCCTGATCATGCCCAGAATTTTCTTTACTTTTTTAGCCATAGTAGTAGGCTGGACTTTAGGGGTACCAATATATGTATGCATGGTCTTCCTGAGTTGTTAAATGACCATCCTTTAAAAGCCAGACCTGTATATGTTTCGAGATATTGCTAATCAATGACAGCATTTCCCTCGAGTCTCATGTCAGGAAGGCACATAAAAAGACTCTAAGCAAACAAAGCCCGCACTTAATGCTCACATTAGGTGCTTAGTGTGCACCATGTCACACAATTCTTAGCATGTTACAGAGTGTATTGCTCTTCTTGCCCCTTCCCCAGATGAAAAGGAAGGCTTAGAGAGGCTGAGGTCTCATAACACCTAAGAACAGGAGATCCTAGGACAAAAGGCGAGCCCCTAACCTGTAAACTACTTCTGGAAAACAAAGAGAACACACCCTGCCTGGGCTTTGACAGCTCCTGCCCACAGATGGTTCCCTAGGGATCGAGTGTCTGTTGCTGAAATCTTTGTGCATATTTCTCTCCAGAGACACACAAAGGCAGTTGGCCTCAGGGTTTCCACTGAGAAAGCCAATAATGAATTGTGTATCTGAAGGCCACAACAGGTAAACACTGGATAACTAACAACAGTTCCTAGTTCCTCCTCGGCCCCTGGTGGCTGGGGTAGGCTTGGATATTGGTATGATGTGGAAGGAAGTCTTCCTTGGGTATCATGGTGCTTGGGTTTCTCTGTGTTGTCTGTCACATGTTGCTGTCATTGGGTATTAAGTTTCCATCACTTCAGTGGGACCAGGAGCCAGGGAGAACAGGCTGCTGCCAGCAGATCGACAGGACACAGGAAATGGAAAACAAAAGAAGTGCTGACTACGGGCAGGCACTGCTCCCATAATTCCTCACTGTTCTCCACTGCTGGTCATCTGGGCTGGATGATGAGAAATGCCAAGAGCCTGCATTTCTTTGGAATGAACAACTTCAATTTGTCTTTCCTTAAAGACCCCCATTCTAATTTCTAAAGGCAGGAACTCAGAATCAATTAGATACAAGACTAAAAGGAATTCATGTGGTGAAAGAATTCTTGACCAACTTTTCTTTCAATATTAATGAATTAAAAATGAAAATGATAAAGATTTTGCTACCAAGCCTGGCCACCTGAGTTTGATTGATCCTAGGAACCCACAAAGTGGAAGGACTTAAGCCAGTTAGCCTCTGACCCCCACAGATGTATCGTGACACACACACACACACACACACACACACACACACACACACCATCATCCACCCATACACTCATGAATAAATACTAAATAAATAAATAAATAAATAAATAAATAAATAAATAAATAAATGTGGAAAAATGAAACTATTAGCCAAGTCACAAAATAAATGCCACTTCCTCACAGTTTTGGGGCATGTTTCTTTCCTTGAATATCCTCTGCCAATCAGTTTACACTTTCATGGGAATAATTCTTTCACTAGTGGGCTACAGTATGTAGTGTGTTATGCTGGCTGCTGCCTCTCCGTAACGAGAAGGGAGGTAGGATGGCTGTGAAATGCCTGTGCAGTTTGGTTGTGGACACTCCTGCTCCATGCACGCTGTGAAAGCCAAGTATAGTCATCCAGCCTCACAAATGTTTACCTTTCCTACTGCCTCCGTAGACCAGAGTAAAAGATGGATGATCAACCGCGTGACCAAATGCTTGAGGGAACCGAGGAGTTTGTACCCTGTGTTCTCTCACCTCCGTTCACCCCGTGAGTCTAGTTGACCACTGAGACTGTGTGAGGAAGCTCACTTTCCAGTCTGTCTTCTCTATGTCCCAACAGTGCGCCAGCTGTTTAACGGGCAGCATGCCATTGAATACCCTCAATGATTCTGTAGAGTGGGTACTTTCATACAGACTTTATAGACGAGGAAGCAGCCTCAGAGAGACCTAACATTGGCTGGTAAAAGTTGCCACAGTTCAGACAGCTCCACTCTCAAACTGGTTCATCTTCCTACGGCATCATTTTACTGGAGGACTTAAGGAAAAACCTCATCATGTAAAAGAAAACATGGACAGAATCATCCATTAGAGTTTGAAATCAGCAAGAGTATTTTAAGCTAAAGCACAGACAAAGCCCTCAAAGATGACATATCTCAGCACACACACAGGTATTTTGAATACAAAGCTTGTAAACCACTTGCCACACATGGAAGTCTGAGGCAGGTTAATTTGACTTCTTTCAAAATGACAATGTCATTTAAGCCTCTCTATGCTATCTAGAGGACAGGTGGAACACAGGTGATGAGCAGAGGGAAGGCCTCTAGAGTCAGGGCCTTGCTGAGATGTCCCTTCCAACTTCAGGCTGCCTCTCCATAAACCACTGATCTCCACAATGCACCCTTGATTACACCAGGGCTCCAACTAGCCAATGAAGAGTGGGGCAAAGGCAGCAGATGCGCACATCCACACTCAGATGAGTTTTAAGTCTCTGGCCTCCTCTTGAGTATCATGTATCCCATCTCCCTTCCCTGCTGGTGCTGAGATGTAACAGTGTGTCACCTGAGACGTGGCCATTAAAATTACATAGCACAGGTAATGGAGAAGTCTGTGCAGATCAGGTAATTAGCCCTGGTTTCCAGGGTAGTTTCCTGGCCCTCTGGGCTCCCTCTCTCTGTCTCTTAGCACACCCGGGAGCCCTCTTCTGAGGCATCTCTTGGGGTTTGTTGAGTGGGGGTGGTTATTTAACACTGTCCTCATTAACTCAGCCACCAAGTCACCCTCAGTCTTGGGTTCGCCATATGGGGGAAGGGATTTGTAACTCACAACAGACCATCAGTTCTCTAATGGCTGATGGCCAGTTGCAGCGGAGTGGATTCAGCTGTCTCTGCATGTTGCCCATGAACAAACAACTGAACAAACTTGGGTGGCAACAGAACCCACAGGGGGGCAAATTTTTTAAAGGAACAGGACCTTAGAATGCCTATCTGTGTTAAAGTACTCAGTATAATCTGCATCAGGGCCCTGGCTGTCTTCAAGTTTCTCCCTGTGACTGGTGATTCTGCCTCTGGACATCCCAAAAAAAGCACTCACAGGACAGTCAGGAGTAAGCCAAGAATGTTGCTGATTCTTGGGAAAGAACACTAGACATGAGATGCTGGCATAGTTGACAACGTGGGTTTTAAAGTTGGGTTACCTTCGGGCCACAAGGTGCTCCAAATGTGTTACATGTTTTTATGGAATACTGTGCAAGTTACTTACTGCTTTTGAGTCTTAGTTTTCTCATACGAGAAATGGCAATCATATTCTAAGCCTTTCCATAATTTCCAGGCTAATGACAATGTACAATAGAAGCAGTATGTATTAGAAAATGGCAGCTTTACTGCCATGCCTTCTCAACTGGCAAGTTCTTAGAGCCAAACAGTTTATCAGAGCCCAAGGGTCAATCTTGTAGCCAAAGCTCTGGAAGTACTTGCCCGTTCACAAGGCTATTTGGGGGAGAAGGGGATTCTACTGTTGGCAGTGACTAGCCTGTAAAGCAGAAACAGAGCCAACAGCCGTAGACATGCTTTGACAACACTTAACCCTCCTTCAGAGTGTGAGCCAAGCCTCCTTGCTTAGCACTGGCTATAATGAGTAGACTGTCCTGGGTGTAAGTAGTGGGCTCCGTCCCTGCTTGTCTCGCTAACCTGCACTCACCTTCTGCTGAGGTTAACTAATCTGACGCTGAACACGGGCAGATCTAGTGCTCAGTTTTCTGGAAATCAAGTGGGAGGCCCTGACGAGTGGCAGTTTCTCTAAAGATTTAGGTTCTCTTCTTGGAGCCATGAGTCGCTCTGACTCCTGGAGTTTTCCAAAGATTTGGGAGACTCCCTGAAGGATTTGTGATCCTCATCACATCAACAAAGACTGACAAGGCCTGTAAATCTGCTGAGTCTACAACTCTGTGTTACTATTCTGCAGACATTGTTCATAAATTGTCTAGCAATTTCCATGAGTATGGTTGGTAGTTGGGGAGGGGGGAGGGGAGAAAAAGAAGAGGAGAGAAGAAAAGAGGAAAGGAGAGCCAACCAACACAGACATACCTCAGTACCTTTTATGCCCCAGGTTCTAATGTGATCCCTCACTCACCCACCATGGTGCCTCATTTGATTCTTAAAACAGCCTCAGGAGGTCTGAATTAGAACCTTGGTTTACAAACAGAGCAATGGAAATTGAGAGATAACAGCACACAGCAGCTTGTAAGCAGCAGACTGAGCTGATTAAATCCAAACAGTACTTTCACCATACTGCAAATACATCCCATCCACACACATCCTGTCTGGTCGGTGTCGTGTGGATTTATTCTTAAGTTTGAAAATACAAGGGCAACATACAATTAAAAAAAATGAAAGGTTAAATTTTGAATGTTAATCATAAATTTAACTTCTCAAATCCTGAGTCTGAGATATTTTTTTTACCGTGTATGTACTTTATTTATTTATTTAATTTTGCCATGATACTTTGGAAAATGATGAAATCATATGTAGGAACTGAACGTGACCATGGTGGCACATGCCTCTGATCCCAGCACTTAGAGAAGGCAGGAAGATCAGGAGTTCCAGGCCAGTCTGGGATGCATAAGTTCCACACTAGCCTGACCTACATAGTGAGGCTCTGTTTCAAAAATCCAAAGGTGGCAGATGTAGCCCATTGGTGGAATGTGTGACTAATATCCTGAGTTGGATCTCCAGCACAGAGAGAGAGAGAGAGAGAGAGAGAGAGAGAGAGAGAGAGAGAGAGAGAGAGAGAGAGAACCCCATGAAAAGGTTGGTCAAAGGGTTACAACTATTTCCACACTGTACTTAGAAAAATATGCAGAATGGCTTAGAATAACTAGACGGCTGGGCATTACGTAAATGGCTCAAGGACATGGACTCTGCTGCTTTGCTCTCTGGGTAACTGAAGCAGGACCTGATCCCAAGCATACACACACTAAACACTCACTGAATGGATGAGCGAATGAATAATAGCCAATTGGCAGTCACAGGCCATTGAGGACCAAAGGATAAGTTGGTCTGTGGCCAGTCTCAGAATGGACACAGGACATTTGCAGAACCTGAATGCATTTTCCAGACATCTCAGTGCTGATTTTTATTTTTATTTTTCTAAAGGAGCAAAAGTCAAAGCCAATCATTTTTAAATTAAAAAACAAACAAAACAAAACAAAAAAGACCCAGACTTATGAAATTTTCTCTGTCCTAATCCTCCTAAAACTATCGGTTGAGAATCTCCCAGTATGTGAACTAATGATACATCCATATAGACTTTTGGCCACTCTTGCTCAAACTGACTCCTAAATTACGTGCCAGCTGTATAGTCGAGAGAAAGTCCCTTAGGCTCCTGGCTACTAAAATGCAATAGTCACTCCACTGAGCTGTTGCAAGAACTAAGTAAGATCGGCAGTGGCAGCTACACGTAAGCATTTAGCAGGTTCTGCAGACACGAATTTGCTTTCCCTGTAACTTTCACTAATCTTCCCTGCTGACTCCCATTTATTCTAAAGCTGTCGATGTCGGTGAGATCACGTAATTGTGTCTTACACACTCTTATTCCACCTTTACAAAGACGTTTTCAAAACACATGAGTCAGAGGGTTCTAACTTTTTGTCTGAGTATCCGATCTACAATGTTCAATCCTGTTATATAACCGAAAGGCAGGGGAGCTGGAACTAGAACAGAGGAGACGTTTTTTGTAATTAGGCAACAGTATTTCTTTTAAGTCTGTGGCTTTCTGTTTTCTGTTTTGGTTGTATCTTTAAAAGAGGTAGAATCAAAGGGAGGTGTCCTTGCCTCTGCAGTTACTGCTGTTCTGAAGGCTTCAACTGAGACGTCTGCTGGGTTTCTACCAAAGCAGGCCAGAGGGGAGCAGCTCAAGGGAGAGTGGAGGGGGCTGCGGTTTACGAGGAGCCATGTGTGTTTGTGCCCCCATCTGACAAAGCTTGACTTCTGCCATCACGGGCTCCTAGTTAAACTTGAATCTCGCAATAGATGAAAGGCCTGCTTTCTTCCGTGTTTCAGTGGTGGAGATCAACAGCTGTTTATACCCTTCAATACCTAACCAAGGGTGAAACCTTCACATCTGTCGGTGCTTTCCGGCTCTACTTCCTTGGATCACAGTGGGAAGGAGGTTAAGTTTGAACCCTGCTCAGTTCCCATGCAGGAACACTGCCATGTGCCCAGGAGTCTAACTCTAAGCAGACCCGTGTCTCATCCTCCCAGGATCTCTTGTTTGCCTAAGTTCTTTGATTTTATCCTGATACACCTCTTGATCATTTCTCTGAAAATGACTCATAATAGCACAAGGATGAAAAGGGAGAAAGTAGGTTGGACTTAGAGGGAGGCTGAAGGGGAGACAGTGGAGCGCACTGGAGAAAGGGCTCCTAAGATAGGATCTTTTCAAAGAAAGCACCAATGCACTCCTAACACGACATGTTAGAAAAGCTCGAGAATAAAGCCAGGCAGTAGAGAGCTTGCCTTGCAACCGGAGAACTAATAGTGATCTATATGTAAACACAAAACAAAACAAACAAAAAGCTCAGAGTGGTGGCACATGCTTATAATCCCAGTGCTGCGGAAGCAGATATGGGTAAATCCTTGAAGCTCATTGGTTAAGCCAGCCTGCTCTAACTGGTGAATTCCAGGTCAAGAGAGATCTTATATTAAACAAAGGTGAATAGCACCTGAGGAGTGAGTGATGTCTCAGGTTGTCCTACAACTCATGTACACACACACACACACACACACACGCACGCACGCACGCACGCACGCAGACATACACCAAAGAAAGAAAGTGTCTTAGTTAGAGTTTCTACTGCTGTGAAGAGACACCATGATCATGGCAACGCCTACGAATGAAAACATTTAATTGGAATGAGTAGCTCGCTTACAGTTTCAGAAGTTCAGTCCATTATCATCACGGCAGAGAGCATGGTGGCATGCAGGCAGACATGGTGTTGGCTACATCTTGATCAGAAGGCAACAGGAAGTAGACTGTGACACTGGGCAATATCTTGAGCATAGGAAACCTCAAAGCCCACCCCTACAGTGACATACTTCATTCATTAAGGCCATACCCACTCCAACAAAGCCACACCTCCTAATAGTACCACTCCCTATGAGCTTATGGGGGTCAATCCATTCAAACTGCTACAGGAAGCCTCATGAAAACAAGTGCTAGGTAAATCCAGAAGTGGTGGTGAGGTGGTTTGAACAGGTATGGCCCCCATAGACCCACGTGTTTAAATGCTTGGCTCATAGGAAGTGGTACTATTAGGAGGTGTGGCCTTGTTGGAGGAAGTGTGTCACTGTAGAGGTGGACTCTGAGGTCTCATATATGCTCAAGCTACACCCAGTGTGTCACACTCTCCTTCTGCTGTCTGTGGATCAAGTTTAGAACTCTCAGCTCCTTCTCTAGCACCATGTCTCTGTCTGCATGCTGCCATGTCCCACCATGATGATAATGGACTAAACCTCTGAAACTGTAAGACACCACCATTAAATGTTTTCCTTTATAAGAATTGCTGTAGTCATGGTGCCTTTTCACAGCAATAAAACCCTAAATAAGACAGGTGGCATCTCTGCATTGAACACTAGCTAGCATCATGCAATGGTGGAACTTCACAAAAATTACTTTTCTAGTTACTAAGCCACTCAACATCATGAGGCTTCAAAACTCACTTATTCCTGAGATATTCAAATAGCACATACTCTATAGCTATACAGAGGTCATATCATAATGAGTGGAAACCTGCACACACACACACAAAATCTGGTATCTGATCTGGACCTCAAAGGAAACATACAAAAATCATCGGGGAAGGAGAGAGTATGAGTGACTATACTACGATGAGAAGCAGATTGTTTCTCAGGAGAGAAAAGCATTATGAATGGTCACAGTAGAAGGAAGAGAGGTAGGGCTTTCAAAACTGAAGGTTCATAAGGAATTCAATGGGAAAAAGACAACTCAAGCAATGGACAAAAGACAGGCGTGGGTGTCTTAGGGTTACCTTTGCTATGATGAAACACCAGGACCAAAGTAACTTAGGGAGGAAAGGGTTTATTTGGCTTACTTTATTCCACATCACTGTTCACCATGGAAGGAAGTCAGGACAGGAACTCAAACAGGGCAGGAACCTAGAGGCAGGAGCTGATGCTGCCTCTGGAAGAGAAGCCAGTGCTCTTAACTGCTTGAGCCATCTCTCCAGTACCTCAGCTGTTTTCTTATAGAACCCAGGACCACCAGTCCAGGGGTGACCCCACCCACATGAGCTGCTGGGTCTGCCCACATCAATCACTAGTTAAGAAAATGCCCTACAGCTTGTCTACAGCTGATCTGATGAAGGTAATTTCTTAATTGAAATGCCCTCCTCTCAGATGACTGGTTTGTGTCAAGTTGACATAAAACTACCCAGCATAGTGGCCATTTCTCAATAGAAGACGTGTAAGCAACAGACAGGCATAGGAGAAAAGAAGACTTAAGGTATTATGTATGCAATCAGTAGATATCCAAATGGATGTCTGAGTAAAGAAAATGTGGCATACATACATAATGGAGTGTTTTTCAGTCTTTAAAAAGAAGGAAATCAGGCCTGGAAAGAGAGCTCAGTGGTTAAGAGCTATTGCAGAGAACTTGGGTTCTGTTAACCAGAATCTACATGGCAGCTCACAACTACCCATAACTCCAGTTCCTGGGTATCTGTCATTCTCTTTTGGTCTCTGTGGACTCCTGCACACATATGGTGCACATAAACCCATGCAGGCTCATACACATACACACAGAATAAGTAAGTCTTAAAAGGCAGTCTTAGCTAGGTGTGGTGACATCACTTGGAAGGCCAACTAAGGCTATATAATGAGTTCTAGGCCAACCTGGCCCACACATGGAAACTTGTCTCTACTCTCTCTCTCTCTCTCTCTCTCTCTCTCTCTCTCTCTCTCTCTCTCTCTCTCTCTCTCTCTTTCTCTCTCCAGTCATTTGTAATAATATCTGTGAAACTTGTGAATCATGGATGAACTGAGTTGGGCACACAAAGGCAAATGTCATATTATCTCACAGGCGGAATCTAAAAATGCTAAGTTCATAAGAATGGAGTGGAATGGAAGTTACCAGGGGCTAGTGAGAGATTTTGTTCAAAGGATACAAAATTTCAGCTAGAAAAAGAAAAGAACAACTGTACAGTATAGTAACTATACTTTCTGTTGTCTGTTGTTAAGTTACAGGTTAAGTCTCATCTAAGAAATTATTATTATTATTATTATTATTATTATTATTATTATTAGCAGGGCTAGAGGATCAAACCCAGGGTCTTGGCCATGCTAGGCAAGTATTCTCCCATTGAAGTATACTCTCAACCCTCATCCAAGTTCAGGGAATCTGCATTTTGAATAGAAGGCTCAGGTAATGTTGACAACTCTAATCTATATAGATTAATATTTTCTTAAAACTAAAAGTGCTAGCTGGACGTGGTGATTCAAGAATTTAATTCCAGCACTCAGGAGTGGAGCAAGTAGATCTCTGTGAGTTGGAGGCCAGCCTTGCCTACTGTCAAGTGCCAAACAGCCACAGTTACATAGAGAGACCCTGTCTAAACAAACAAATGAACGATAAATGCTAATGAATTCCATTTAAAAAAAGAAAGAAAGTGCCATGTCAAACTTGGAAAGACACACACTGAAAAATCTTTTATTGGGGCTAGCAGGTAAAGATACTTTCCCACAAGCCCAATAACCTGGTTCTATCCTGAGATGCACAAGGTTGAAGGAGAGAACCAGTTCTTGCAAGTTGTCCTCTGACATCCACACATATACCTGGCATGCACACTTACACACATGCAGACAGATAAAATATTGAGAACAAAAACAAAAACAAACCACTTTAGCTGGGAGGTGATGGAGCACACCTTTAATCCCAGCACTTGGGAGGCTGAGGCAGGCGGTTCTCTGTGAGTTTGAGGCCAAGCTGGTCTGCAGAGTAAGTTCCAGGACACCAGGACTGTTTCACAGAAAAACTCTGTCTCAAAACCCCTCCTCCACCCAAAAAGAAACAACAACAACAAAAACCCAAAAACACACTTTAAAGCACTCTTCCTGGAAATTCATAAGATGCACGTTGACAGACTACCCTGTGCCGAAAGGAGAATACTCCGCTTCCTCGGAATTTCCCAAACTGACTTTTTCTCAGGAGGAATCCAGCTAAGATTCCTCAGAACATCAATGCTGTGAAGCAAAGAAACTGAGAATTCAGTTTGTATGGAGAATGATGAAGGAAACGCCTAGAAAAGAAAGCAATAGTATTTTCCATGGGGAACCCGGATAAAGCCACTGCTCCCCAGAACAAAGTCTAAAGCCACCTCTAATGCTGTGTTCCCCAAACAGATGTCCAGAAGCTGTCACCCTCTCAAGTAACCCAAGGGTGCTGTACTGAGATATTTGGTCTGCAACTCAATGTGGCAATGGCAACGGCCAGCTGGCAGGAGTGTGCAGAGTTCAAAGCATCCAGAAGCCAACACCAGAAGGATGATGCCATATCACTATTGTATGTTCTGCATGTGAATATTAACAGTTGCTTCTGAAAAAGAAAATCCGTCCCAGCACAAGTAGCCTCTAATAGTAAAATGAAAGTTCATGAAGATAAGAATGAAGGATTTCCCACCCTCTGGAGATGTGAAACACTAGCCCAGGGGAGTTTCTGGGAAACTCCCAGTCAATACTGCATACCTCACCTCCTTTCTGGTAACAAGGGATAGGAGAGGGAAGTATGAGGGGACTAGACAGTTAAGGCAAAGCCAGTATCCTGACAAACTGGTTAATGTGTTGAATACTTCAAGATGCACCATACTGCACCAACCATTTTTATGTACTTTTTTTCTAGCATAAACCTAATAACTTCCATACATCCCTTCTCAACTTAGGGACACCTCACTAGCTACAATGATTTCAACAGACTTCATCATGTGCATTCATCATATGCCTCTATCTCAGCTCTCCCAGTAGTACAATATTCACTCATCTTAGAAATGTTTCTGAGTGCCTAGGCAGACTCCCAGCACTGTGCTAAGCACTGGAGACCTGGCAATGGGAACAAGAGTTCTCTCATTCCTACTTAGCCTTGGATATAAAGCAGTGAATTCCATAGCCAGCCTGTCTGTCCGTCCATGGGATCCAATAGCTAGCAGTGCAAAGAAGTAGGAAAAGCTGAGTCCAAACCCTTCTGTTTTATGGCTGATAGCCCAAAACAAGCGCAAATATCTGCATTTCAAATGTTCCAGTCTGTCTAGCAGTTAACAGAGTTAAGAGTACAGCCTACAACCGCAGTAACCTGTGATTAGAGGAGAGGCAAATGCCAGGATTTTTATTTCCCCAGGATAGGAACCCCTGTGTGTTTGTTCCCTGAATGATCTGTAGATTCCCATAATGTGATTTTTAATCATGAAAGATTAGTACCAACAGTAGTCATACCCCAAACAATGCAGTCTTGCACACCAATTAGCCAAAAACTAAAAACCTTACCAGGCTGAGTAGATTTGGAGTCTAGCCCTAAGAAAGCCAAGAAGATCCTATCTAACATTTTTCCGATACTCTCAAGCATGTGGAATGTATACCACTAGAGTCCACAAAATTACAAATAGGCCATAAATGACCTCTGTCCATTTCAATCAGATTCATATATATATATATATATATATATATATATATATATATATATATATATTTCAGATATACAGCTGATGGAATTTGAGGAATCATTGACATAGGTGTTATCTAGTATTCAAAGGCAGTGTAAGACTCCCATCATGAAAACTTTATCAGCTCAGGATGGAATAGGACAAAACTTTTTTTTTAAAAAAAAGCAAAAAGCACACAATCAAATTTCGAGGCCCATTGTGCACTCACCAACACATGTTGGAAATATGTCCTCATTGTTGATCTGGACTTCAATCCAATCCATAAGCAGGTTCATGTACTGGGGAGCCGGGAGTGCAGTTGGCTTCTTATACTTGAGGTCATCCTGCCACCGATACTCGTACTTGGGACCCCCTGACATCACGGGGCAGGTCTGCTCAGTGCAGAACTCACAGATGGTGCCGTAGATGAGGTTGATGCGATTGAAGAAGTCCACCACGTGCACAGCCACCCAGTCATTCTGGTCCTCCCCGCTGGGCAGCTGCACAGCTGCTCTCAGGTCCACACCTGAGTTGAGGGATGCCTGAGCTCGTTTATGCAGCTCAAACCTCTGTGTGCCAGGTTCAAATTTCCTCTTGGGCCGGAAGGTCTTGTCCTTGTTGAACACTTGCTTCAGGGCTATGGACATGGTCTCCTCCTTGTCTTCCTTCCTTTTGCAGGAAGCAAAAAGGCACTTGGGACTTTTCAGTGAGAGATCACAACCCCACAGAGTTTTCCACTGCCAGCCCTCAGGCCCCAGTCTTGCAGCCTATAGTTTTCCTCTATTTTAAATGGCTCCTTCTATCTTCCTCTTGAATGATCTCCAAGGGAACCTCATGTTCCTTCCTAAAGACAAAAAAGAAAAGGGAACTTGTGAGTGCTCAGCATGCGTGTAAGAACTAACAAAGGAGCCGGGGGCAGTGGTGCTTGCCTTTAATCCCAGCACTTGGGAGGCAGAGCCAGGTGGATCTCTGTGAGTTCGAGGCCAGCCTGGTCTACAGAGCGAGATCTAGGACAGGCACCAAAACTACACGGAGAAACCCTGTCTCGAAAAACCAAACACAAAAAAGAACTAACAAAGGCTTAGGAGAATTTGCACCTTGCATTACTGGCGTGGTTAGTCCCTCTGGGTCTCAGTATGTGAATGTGGAGGTTAAGCTATTGCCTTGCCGGCTGCACTGGTACTGTGAGCTATGCAAACAATTAAGGAAGAAGAGACGCTATCCGCCTCCTTTTCTTTGTGGTCCCTGTCAAATCTTTGCTGGCTCTTCTCTGTGTGATCCTCAGCTAAGGGCTTTTCCAGGGTGCCAAGGAAGAGTGCGTTGGCCAGTGGTTCAATCCTATGGCATATCTACTCCTTTTTGAAGACTAATGAGTAGGCATAGATTGTCTCTGAGTTCCCAAATAGAGATGATGGGACCAGGCAGCTAAAAGGAACCGGAAGTCTGCATCTGTTCAATTTGTAAGAAGTGAAGAAAGTGGTCAACTTAAGCCCTGTATGGGTCATGTGTAACGCAGGAGAGAAGGCTGGACCACAGAGAAGGCTGGACCACAGAGCGCGAGGCGGGGGAATGAAATGAACAAGAGGGGAGGGCGAAGAGGAGGAGGAGGAGGAAGAATAGGAGGGGGGATAGGGAGAGGAGTAGGAAGAGGAAGAGGAGGGAAGGAGGGTAGAGGAGAGGAGGAGGAGGAAGAGGAGTAAAGGATGGAAAGGGAGAGGAGGAGAGGAGGAGGAGGAGGGAAGGAGGGCCTCTACAACAGTGGCTACTGAAACAGAGCACGCACTCAGGTTGCCAAGGGGAGAAGAACACTGGGAAGAAAGCGGCAGTAAGAAGGGGAAAGTGGCTCCTTCAGTTCCACACAATCCAGGAAATGGTCCCGACACTCCGGAAGCTTAGCTACACTTGGTACCTTTGGGATACAGTCGATCTTCCAGGATTGCTCGAATAATCCCTGATTTTAACGCTGCTGACTTGAAGTCAGTTGTTCCTTTGCAGGGAGCCCTAACTCTGATGGCAGTTGTCACCTCTACAGGGCACAGCCTTTAAGTTCCTAATGTCACTCCCAGGAGCCCTTTGGAACGGGGCTGTTCAACAGAACTTGCTCTGGCAATGGACATGTTAGTTGTACTTGTGGTCCAATGTGACACCCTCTATCCACATGCGACACTGAGTACTTGGATATAGACCGTGTGACTCAGGAACTGAACTTTATAATTTATCTTACTTTAATTTAGGTGAATTTATTTAGCCATACATGTCTAGTGGCTGCCACAAGGGACAGTGAAGCCTTGAAATCCCAATGTTGTCCATTATTCCATTTGACTCTCAGAACTCTGGGAAGACTTACAGATTCATGGAAGAGCGTACACTCACGGAAAGTGTCATTCTTCACGGACAGAATTACTGGCTTAATAACATCCTGTAGCTAGCAGGAGGAACTGGATGTTATCATATTTGGCACCAAATTTGGTTTGTTGGCCCCTTGTGACGGCACTTTCCACGTGGCCCCATACTCTGAACTGTGATGTATTTCATCCTGCCTTTCCTATTGGTTCATGAAGCTCCCTACCCAGAGGTCTCTCCCTGTTCTGTCCTATACACACATTCCCCAGAGGCTGCCAATAAAGCTTGGGTTGAGGTGAAGGCTGTCCTGTGGCCTTGACACAAAAGATGATAATGGGTCTGCTTGGACCGAATCATAACAAAGTAAGCCCAGAGCTGAGGCCAGCCTCAGGACAGCCAGCACAAAATCTGTTACAGGGGATTGGTGGATGAGCTCTCTGAACTGCTTTAATAACAGCCAGAAGGGGTTCTGCCACCCCCACATGTGAACAGGGCTTGGTTAAGTCATTGACACAGGAATATGTTCCTGAGGCATCTTTTCAAACTTTTAAATTAGCATGCACAGTCTTCATCATGGCATTTTCCAAACAAAATTAGTTTATGCTAATTCTTCCTGAGAGATCAGATTCCCTCCCACAAATTTTGCTTTTTGCTCAGCATAGCCATGGTCCTGGTACCATGTGCTTCTTCCTGTCTCTCCCACAGCCCAGTACTCCCATCCCCTCTCTTCTCCCACCTTTTTCCTAAGAGCTTTTCCCTGGAATGCCACATCTGGGAAATGGAACTTTTTTCTCCTTCTTTTGTGGCATTAAGCATACACTCCCTGCTCCCACAAAAAGATCCAAGTGGAAAAGATCACATGACACTCTGCCTGAGATCTTCTATGAAGTTATACTCCAGGGTACTCTGGACTATCAACTACATGGATATCAACACGAAAGTCTTCAAACTCTAGGATGTGAACAGGTGCAATCTCTTTTTAAATGAAAACCTTTTGGGGGGCTGGGTTATAAGCTCAGTGGCAGAGCGGTTACCCAGAATGCATGAGGCAGTAGATTCAACTCCAGTGCCACGGGGGGGGGGGGGGGGGGGGGAGGGAAGGAAGGAGGGAGAGAAGATGTGCTATGGGATGGTCTGTATGTCAAGTGTGTTGCTGATTGGTCAATAAATAAATCACTGATTGACCAGTGGCCAGGCAGGAAGTATAGGCGGGATAAGGAGGAGAATAAAGCTGGGAAGTGGAAGGCTGAGTCAGGGAGACACTGCCAGCCGCCACCATGACAAGCAGCATGTGAAGATGCCGGTAAGCCACGAGCCGCGTGGCAAGGTATAGATTAATAGAAATGGATTAATTTAAGCTATAAGAACAGTTAGCAAGAAGCCTGCCATGGCCATACAGTTTATAACCAATATAAGTCTCTGTGTTTACTTGGTCGGTTCTGAGCGGCTGTGGGACTGGCAGGTGAGAGAGATTTGTCCTGACTGTGGGCCAGGCAGGAAAACTTTAGCTACAAAGATGGAAGGTGGGCTCCTTGAAGATTTAGTTTGCCTGAAAGGAGCCTGAAGAAACCTGAACCTTTAAAAGGTCATTACCAAAATAAATGCATGAGTGAGAAGTTGGGAAAATGGAGAAGCAACGGTGAGACTTTCTTCTTCTTTTTCCTCACTAAATCAACAGCAGCTCCGCTCTGCAGCACAGCAGTGACAGGTGGCCCCCTCCCTTTAGCAAAGAAGACTGGCTGATAATGAGGGGCCTGTCAACTCCCATGGTTCTTAGAGCCATGCTCTTCCAATTCCACGCCCCGCAGTACCTCTGATTCTGCTGCTTGTGCGGCCTGTAGCGCCCATCTGATGGGCACCATGTGCCAGGCGCTATGGACACCATCAGCAGATGTGTCTGACATCCCAGATGGAAACACATGAATAAGAACTTTCTCAGCCAGGCAGTGGTGGTACACCCCTTTCATCCCAGCACTCAGGAGGCAGAAGCAGGCTCATCTCTCTGAGTCTGAGCTCTACAGAGTGACTTCCAGCAAAGCCAAGGCTACACAGAGAAAACCTGTCTCAAACCCCCACTCCCAAAAGAACTTTCTCTTTAAATCCCTAAGTGATTGGCACAAACATAAAAAAATAGTCAAACCTTGCTAGAATTTTGGTTTTTTTTTTTCTTTATTCTAATGATACTTAAGTAACAGATTTCAAGATCTCAGTCTCTTTAACTGGAGGGACATTTATCCTAAACTTCAGTCAGGTTTAAAATCACTATCTTGGGGCTGGGGAGACGGATCACCCGGTAAGAGTGCTTTCTAAGTAAGCATGAAGTCCTTAGCTTAGATCCCCAATGTCCACTTAAAAGTCAGGGTGTGGCCAAGGGAATGAGCAACCCTACCTAGTGCTTCAAGGGTAGGGAGGTAGGGAAGGAAGGGTGTAACAGGAAGATTGCTGGGGGCTTGTTTGCAAAAAAATAAGGAGCTCCAGATTCTGAGTGACCGATGGAAAGCAGGAGCTGACTTTTCCTGTTGCCTGTGTAAAGGCGTACATGGATGTGTAAATTCTCCCTTCCACCACCCCTCAGATTTTGCCTTCTTGACAGCTTTGGTGAAAGAGGAGCATCTTTTTTTTTCCCCCCCCCAAGACAGGGTTTCTCTATATAGCTCTGGCTGTCCTGGAACTCGCTCTGTAGACCAACCAGGCTGGCCTGCCTCTGCCTCCTGAGTGCTGGGATCAAAGGCGTGCACCACCACTGCCTGGCTAAAGAGAAGCATCCTCAGAATGTTTATTTCTCAAGTAAGTTCTTGAATCAGACGCTTGTGATTAAACTCCACTCTGCCCTGGACCCTCCACTAACCTTTCCAGTTCTCAACTCATTTCTCTGCCCCGGAGTTGTACATGATGTTTCCTCACTGCAGCTGTTTTACAATCCCATGGACGTCTTCAGATACAGTTCAAGCACCTTCCATCAAGGATCAAAGGGAGTACAGTGCACGTGGTAGGACTAGCTCCACTGGACAGGAGTGCTGGCCCCCTGGCACTGACTCCACGTTATCACACATGCTGTTGTGGTCAGACATGGGAATACCTCTGCTGGTTCAATTTCTCCTTTGCAGTAGAGTTACTCTGGGGAGAGTGCCAGTTGGCCAGGTGAGTTTCCCATATATAAAGACAAGGGGAATTATCTCCTTTCCAACCCCTGTCTCTATGGAGACCCTGCTCATAGTGCATTCTTCATCGATTCAACAGTTGCAGCTAGTCAGGCTTTGGACCTCAGGCATTCAGGAAACTGGCTTGAGGACCGAAAGTTCCGGGCCAGCCTGACTAACTTAGCAAGTGCCTGTCTTAACAATTTTTAATAAAACAAATGAAAGGCTGGCGATAAAACTCAGTGGCAGGGCACTTTACCAACAAGCCCTGGGTTCAGTCCCTAGCACCGTTATAAAAAAGTACCAGACAAGACTCTCATAGTGCTTATCACACATTAACATGGAGACCTGAGGTTATGTTTAAATACAGGTAGACGCTTCAAGTTTGCACTTCAGACAGGCTCCGAATGACATCGGGATCTACTGCTCCATATACAGAGGTTATACTGAGTGTCAAAGCCTGATCTACACAGGGGGTGTGTTAGAAATGAAGACTCTCTGGCTCTACCCCAGACCAGTAGATCTAAATCTGCACTTTAACAACATCTCAGAAATAAATGCTTGAAGCCCTAGGTAGGGCAGATGACTGGCTGGACAACTGAAGGGCTGAAGACATAAACTTGTTCTTGTGATTTTGTCAACAGTAGGTTTCATAAATAGAGTCTGCGGTTGACTGTGCATGTATTGAGGAAGCGTGAGAAGAGTCTACTGTTTTCAACTCAACTGCTTTGCTTGTGGGGGTGGGGCTGGTGGGGGTTCTGATGTGGGTGGATCTGGATAGCAGAGCACCAAGCACCTCCGGGCCTCAGGGAAAACCGTTGTGTGATACGCGCGGAGAGTGGCTACTGCCACCACGGCCGCATGCCAGAAGTTTCTTCGGCTGATAATGACATAGTGGTTATTCGCTGTCTTTGTCTAGTGTCCAGAAAAAAAAAGAACAAGCCATAAGTTTGGAGCCCTGGATAGAAACACTACGAAAACTCTGTTATGAATAGCATCCATTATTATGCTGGTTTGCAATAACTATTTGAAGCCAATCTCTCATTTAATTGAAGAACATTTACTAAGGCCCCTTTATTCAGCAGACACAGGACTAGGTACCAAGATTGCAGAATTAATTAAAATTTGGCCTCTGTGACGACCTCACAATGTGGTGTTCAGTATGTGGTCAGTCTGAACTTTTGGTTTTCATGCTCCAAAGTCTAGCACATAAATGTGGACACAGACGCCATTCCTTCCATGTGTTGCTTGAGTTAGGAATGAAAAAGGCACAAGGTCTCTGGAAAGAGAAAAACAGAAATCCAAACACATAGCATAAACTGACAGCAGCTCCATGTGTTCCCCATATTTTCTGCTTAATAGATCAACTTTAGCAATAAAAAAAAAAAAAAAAAAACCGCACAATGAAAATATGCAGAGAGAACTCTGCTGGGCTCTGAGGGAATGTTGACAAGGTAACTAAGCAACGCTGGCAGGCACTAGTGAAGGAAGTTCTTATTTTTCTTTTCCTATTGATGTCTTCTGCCTCATTAGTTGAAAAATCAGAGTCCTTGCCAGGGATAAAGGAAGAAATGAAACAGCTCCCCCACTGACTCGGGGAAATGCATCTTCCGCGGCAGCGACCACCTCTGAGAGGCCATCACAGTAAGGCAGAAGGTGACAGGGACAGAAAGGGCTGACTAATGTTAACTGTCGGAAGTATGTGGTGGGCGAGAAGTCCAAAATATCATCTTTGGGCCGGAGGATGTCTCTGGGCAGGACAATTGACTACAGAAAAGTCACAAGAAAAATGCCCCCCAAACACCCCACACAAAGAAGGTACAATCTGGCCCTTGCCTTTGCTGGGTTCCAAGAAGCTGGAATGGTGTCGGGCACAGACTTCATGAAAGGTTTGTTGAACACATGAGTAAACAACAGTCAATGAAAACCGCTTTGCACTAAACCAGAACCACAAAAGCTAAACCAAACTGTTAGCTCCTAAGCTGAGTCATTTGGGGATTTGACCTCGGCCTTGGAAAGCTCAGTCCATGACCGAATCTGAATACACCAGTTACTCAGGGATGTTCCGTAGTGACATGCCAGTCTCCTACAGGGACAGACACCTGTCCACTTCCCTTTCTGATGGGATCCTCCAGTCCTCAGTGCTATTTCAAATTCTAGTCTCAGAATTAAAGAACAAGTCTGGTATCATCTACCAGTATATTTTCCTCTCTGTGGCTGGGATAGTCTACAGAACTTTGCTCTTACACTGTCGATACTGAATAAATTAGGTTTTAAGAGGTGGTGTGTGTCATGGCCCGGGTGGTGGTGGCACACACCTTTAATCCCAGTACTCGGGAGGCAGAGGCAAGTGGATCTTTGTGAGTTTGAGGCCAGCTTGGTCTACAGAGTAAATTCCAGGATAGCTAGGGCTCCAAAGAAAAACTCTTATCTCGGAAAAAAAAAAAAAAAAGAGGTGGCGTGTGTGTGTGTGTGTGTGTGTGTGTGTGTGTGTGTGTGCGCGCATGAGTACATGTGTGTGCCTGTGCGCTTGGAGGTCAGAGGAGGATGTCAAGTGTCCTGCTTTACCCTATTCCTTCTTATTTGAGAGTGTTTTTCACTGACCCTGGAATGATGCTGTCAACCAGCACACCTCAGAGCTCCTCCCGTCTCCACAGCAGTGGGGCTAGAGGATCCCATCCCATCATACTGGTTTTTGATTTGAGTGTTCTAGTTTTTTTTTTAATTTATTTATTTCTGTGATAAGATACTATAACCAAGGCAACTTGTAAAAGAAAGTAGGTACTGGGGCTTACAGTTTCAAAGGATCCATGGCAGCAGGCAGGCAGGCATGGTGCTGGAGCAGTAGCTGAGAGATTACATCTTCAGACACAACCACAAGGCAGAGAGAGAGAGAGAGAGAGAGAGAGAGAGAGAGAGAGAGAGAGAGAGAGAGAGAGAGAGAGAGAGAGAGAGAGGAGAGAGAGATGCAGGGGTGGGGTGGGGAGGGACAGAGATAGCAAAAGTGTTTTCAAACTTTAAAGCCTGCCCTCAGCGACAAACCTGCTCCAACAAGGCCATACCGTCTCATCCTTCCCAAACAGTTCTACCAAATGGGGACCAAGTATTCCAATATATAAGCTGATGGGGGCCTTTCTCATCCATACCACCACAAAGAGTTCTGGGGACTTGAACTCAGGTCCTTATACCTTCACAGCAAGTATTCTTATTTCCTGAACCATGCCTCAGCCCTGTGCATTTATAAATAAAATTGATGCCATCTGCTGTTCAGAGGCGCCTCCAAAGGATGTGCTGGCTGATTCCTTCCTACCAACTTTTATGTATCCATGCACTCCTGTACTCTCCACACAACACCAACAAATTGGACATTCCTGCCTGAGAAGGAGCTTCGCTACCTACACCCCCATTCCCAACACACTTTCTCAGCTCGGAGCTGCATCATCCATGCATGGTTTTAGATTGGGTGAGAGAAACAGTGCTGCCTCGCTGTGATCTTCAAAGACACGCGTGACTTCAGAAACCAGCGCTTCTAAACAGGTGAAATCAGTAAGAGCGGGTGCAGCCTTGAATAAACCTGTCCTATGACTCTCACTGCCCATCATCCTCAGCTCTTCAATGGCCATTCATACTCCTTGATATTTCATCTGTTTATTTAGCCATCAGTACAGATACTCTAACATTAAAAGTTTGAGTATCTCACAAATGAAAGCATCCCATGCCAGCCTCGATGCTGTAGCAGCAGCAACCACAGGAGTGGATCCATGCAGGGCAGGTGGCTTAGAAACAACCCACCCATAACGACCCAAATGATTCACCATTCCCCAGACTTGGAAACAGCACTGTTCAGAAGAGGATCCAGTGCTGGAAAGAGAATGAGTGAGCTATAAGGAGAAGAGGTTCAACACACTACACATCATAGTCCACAGAAGGAAGACAGAATTTTATCTACATGTTTGCTTAAATAAAGGCCTTGTGGATGGCAGTGTGGGGTGGTTGGGATTCCCAGAAATGAGGAAGATGGGGAACCTTTGGTCCAACCTTAGATAGGCTTGATCCAACTTATCCCAGTTTTAAGAATGAGTAGTGAAGGAAAATCACGGCAGAAGCTCAGCTGGCCAATTAGATTTTATAAAAGATATTCTGATGATTTTATTTTTATGTTTGTATTTTTTTTTTTAAATTTTGTTTTTGAGACAGGATCTCACTCTGTGGCTCTGGCTGGCCTTGAACTCAGAGATCCACCTGCCTCTACCTCCCAAGTTCTAAGATTAAAGGAGTGCACCACTATGCCCAGCACAGATTATTTGCTTGTTTGTTTGTTTGTTTAATGCATAGGAGTGTTGCTTTTTTTATCCTTTGTCTGCACACCAGAAGATGGCATCAGATCCCATGGGACTTCAGTTACAGATGGTTGTGTGCCCACATGTGGGTGCTGGGAATTGAAGTCAGGACCCCTGGAAGAGCAGCCAGTGCTCCTAACTGCTGAACCACCTCTCCTGGCCCTAGTGATTTTATTATCATTTTAAAGAAAACAGAAAAAGACAAAAGTTTCAAGTTGGTAAAACCTTTTATATTATTTCCACGTCTTTCAGTTCTCAGGAAAATACTCATTTTGTGGCTTTAAAAAAAAAGTGATTTTTAAAACATGGTATCTACATTAGGCAAGGTGGGAGGAAAACAGATGAGTATGGCGTGAAAGATAAAGGTAATATAATGGCTGAATAAAAAATTAAGGTAAGCAAAAATATGTAAGCATTTTTACATTTTAAATTAGAGGTATTTAGCGGGTAGCGTGACAATTAGAACCTCCTACAGATGAGGTGGAGCTCATTGTCAACTATCATTTCTCTCTTTGTCTTTGAAACAAGGAATGACAGATGTTTCTTGGAGAAGTATTACTTTAAAGCAAAAACGTTCAGACTTCAGAAAGCCAGTTCCTGTAACTGTCAACGGACGTCTGTACCCTTAGCCATCCTAAGTGAATTTGAGTCTCAGAGGCTGGAAAAGTTTTATTCCTGGCTTGAGGGGAGCTGATGTGTGACATCTGGAACCACTGCAAGAGATCTTTGAAGCGGGGTAGAGAAGCCACGGTGGGCGGGAAGACTGGAAATTGGAAAAAGCAGTTCTCATTTTCAAGAGAGCACAACGTTCAGCTGGAAAGGGCAGGGGAGGGTTAAAGCTGAGAGCATCCCCAGGCAGAGTTTCAAACAGGGTTCAAAGAGGTCAAAGCCACAGCTTCTGCAGGTTGGTGGGAGACTTCCACAAGGTGTGTTCACTGTGTGCCCAACCTGTGGTCCACCTGACACACGCATTCTGGCACCGTTAGGAGCAACAATGATGTATCACTGTATCAAAAGGTTTAACATTCCTGGTAGTGGATTTAGTACATAACAGGTACTTTTTAAAAGTGGTTACTGGAGTTGGGGATTTAGCTCAGTGGTAGAGTGCTTGCCTAGCAAGCACAAGGCCCTGGGTTTGGTCCTCAGCTCCAGAAAAAAAAAAAAAAAAAGGAAAAACAAAAACAAACAAACAAACAAAAAGTGGTTACTGTTATCATTTGATTCACATCACGATGCACATTTTAATACAAAGTCTGGTTCTTACAGACTCAAACAGACCTAGGGGTCTATCTTAGGATCTGAAAATTCTGTTCTACCAAATTACATATCAGTGAGTAGCAGAATCAGCCAGCATTGATTGAGGACTTATTGGTTTATTAATTGTCACAATCCAATGCACAGGTCTTATTATTAGTCCTGTTTTATACTTTAAAAAAATGGAAAGATAATATGCAAACTCTGTTGCACAAGCCAGATGTAGTGATACACTTTTAATTCCAGCCCTTGGAGTCAGAGACAGTGACCTCTGTGAATACACTCCCTGTTCTATATAGTCCCAGGCCAGCCAGGGCCACCTACCAAGACACTGTCTTAAATGGCAAACAACAACAATAGAAAGCCACAGGTCTTTGCCCCACAAGCCAGCCTAATGGGTCGAAAACAAAGAGAGCAGAGGTGTCTGGACAGCAGGCAGAATCAGGTGGAGCCCTGTATGGCGTCCTAGGATGCACAGAGGGAGGTGGAGTCCTGAACATTATTGGTCCTGAGTCAGCTGGCTACGTCTCTGGACAAGGCGTCTTTACAAGCCTCTGTCCTGCCTTCTTTAAAGACAATGGTGGTTATCTTTCAAGGTATTGCAAAAATTAAGAGCTACTGTCTGTGGGAGCATAAATGCATGGAAACTGGCTTATGGCAGGCACAGGGACTGGTATTAAAGGGTATTAGACCCAACGCTCTGGAGTGATATGTGTCACAGAAGGTGCTTTGGTGCGATGCAGGTGTGTTCCAGGAACGGCAGGGAGGCAACGGGGTCCCTGGAAAGGATCAAAGAAAGGAATCACAGGATTCCTTCTCACTTGATTTGGGTGGGCTTTTAATTATCAGAACAAAGCAAAGAGTATTAATCTGAGCAATATAACCTCAACATTCTCCAACGTTTCAAATACTCTTATGGGACTAGAGATGTGGTTCAGTTAAGAGCATATACTACTCTTGCAGAGAACTTAGGTTCAGTTCCTAACACCCAAAGCAGCAGGTAGCTCACAACCACCTGTCACTCCAGCTCCAGGGGAATCTGGCACCCTCTGGCCACCTCTGGTACTTGTGGTACACATAAACTCACGGGCATACAGATATGCACATACATTTAAAAAATATATATTTATGCTCTCATTGTGAGGGCATTTCCATACTTTTTGTCTATAATAAAATCGAGTGCACATGGTTTGTCTCTTGAATTTGGGTGTAGCAGAACAAATTATACGTCTCATGTCCTCCCACTAATCCTCCAAAAACACTTCAGAGTTTAACCTTTTCACACAGAAAACTTTAAAATGATGTGCACTGTACATAACTGTTCAGCACAACCCAGCTGCAATCTCCTGTTCTAGCAGGGACAACTCCCTACACTGCTTACGAAGTTTCCGTGTTATCGGAAAAGGGACTGTGCTGGAGGAAAGGTCCACAGCCTTAGAAACAGGAGACAAGATACAGTGGCCAGCACTGCACTCTCCTAGATGCAAACATGTAGGAAGCAGATAAGCCTGAGTGAAAAGGGACACAAATAATTCATGGGCTGTCTACTCTAGCCTCCTGAACATGTCCAAAACAAATAAAACAAGGAAGAAAATGGAGCCCTGCATATAACTGCCAACCCTATAACAATCACAAAGGGCAGGGGATGGGGGGCACCAACCCTAATTTCAGAGCCACAAAGACGTGGGCTTGCATCCATGCTCTCCTGGGTGAACTGGTTACATGAGGTACCGACACGGTGTGTCTGGGGGACAGAGGAGGCAAGGTGAGTAAAGACAGGCAAGCGACAAGTATTAAATTTATTGACCCAGATGTCTCACATTACCAGGTCTCAAGCTTCAAGACATGTAGGAGCCCCAGACATCATCTGGTCTGTTCTTTGACTTAACCCCTGTAAGACTCCAGCATCTCAGCCTCCAATGCACCAAGTCTTGGACGGTGCTGTG